>NW_008587626.1:0-1906 GCF_000691845.1 Merops nubicus
CCTAAATCCTCCACCTTTGGAGCCCCTCCAAGGTGCTGCAGGCATCACTCCCTGACACCTGGATGCCCAGGTGACCCCTTCATCCTCCTGGGAACACCAAAACCAGTCCCCAGGACACAGAGCGTGGAGGACACGCTGGTTTTCACCACCCAGCTTCGCTCTGGTCACCCTCAGGGGCTGGTGCAGAGCAGGGCTGGTTGCCTCCAGCTGCCACCAGCAGAAGACAAACCTGCAGCAGAGCCACCCAAGCATGTGGAGAGCAGCAGCTGCACTGCTCCTCCTGCAGCAGGATGCTCCAGAGAGGGGCAGCAGCTGAAGGGCAGGTGGACCAACCCCCCCGTGGTGCCCCACGAGCCAACCCTAGCCCTGGCCACTGCAGCTTCTCCATGGGCCACCTCAGCCCGGGGGAACTACAGCCACAGAAGGGTTGGGGTTGGAAAGGATCCTCTTGTTCCAGCCCCCCTGCCATGAGCAGGGATGTTTTCAGCTAGAGAAGGTCGAACTTGACCTTCAGCACTTCCAGGGATGGGGCATCCATGACTTCTCTGCTCAACCTGTTCCAGGGTCTCACCACCCTCACAGTGAAGATCTTCCTTGTATCTAATTCTCCATCTCCTCTGTTTTGGCTGGCAACAAGCAGGGAGAAAGGAGGATACAGCCCTGTTGGAGCAGGGCCACAGGAGGAGGCCACAAAAATGATCCAAGGGCTGGGAGCCCAGCAGGAGAGAGTTGGGGTTGTTCAGCCTGGAGAGGAGAAGGCTCCAGGGAGACCCTCTGGTGGCCTTTCAGGACTTCCAGGGGCCTGGCAGAAAGCTGGGGAGGGACTTTGGAGAAGAGATTGGTGGGACAGGACATCCCCAAACAAGGGGGGATGGTTTGAAACTCAAAGAGGGAGATGGAGACTGGAGAGAAGGGAGAAATTTTGGACACTGAGTGGTGAGCCCCTGGCCCTGGTTGCCCAGAGCTGTGTTTTCACCAGCAAACAAGAGTCCAAGTGAAGTTCCCTCAAGCAAGAAGACCCCAAATCTCTCTGCTCTGAGTTTCTCCTACCACATGCCCTTAAACACTCAAGAGAAGCCAGAGAGGGGGGTCCAAAAAAATGCCACCAGCCTCCACGGGGCTGAAAATTCATCCCATGAGGCTGCAATGCTCACTCCCATCTCCTTGCAGCACCTTGGGAGGCTGCTCCACAACCTTCCCAGCTCCAGCCATCCCCAGAGGGCCTCAGGTCTTGCTAAACAGCAGCGAATTTTGGAGGATGCAAGTGATCAGCTGAGCTGTCACCTCCTGCTTCTCAGCTCATGTGTGTTCCCACCTCCCAGCGAGAAGGAGGAGGAGGAGGAGGAGGAGGGGTGGGTGCTGGCTGAGCCCCTGGGGGATGCTGGGCTGGAGGGAGGCAGCAGCCTGCTGTGTGTGGTGCTACCTGACGTGCCGAGCTCCTGGCAGGCAGACAAGGACAGTGTGTGACAAGGGAAGCTCAGGATGGGAAAGGGGGACTTCTGAGAGCTCCCAAATCCCCAGCACGGGAGGGTGGTGACCTGCAGGGACTTGCCCAGGCTCAGTCAGCCCTCGGGCCTCCCCGGCCACGTGGCACCATCCTGCTGCACAGCACCAAGGGGCAGGAGGTGGGAAATGCAGCAGGGCTTTGAGGTGCTGCTGGTGGGAAGAGTTCAGAGGGGAAAGAAGGGAGCAGAGCACCAAGTCACAGCCTCAGAGCTGCTGGCACGCAGGGGAGAGTTACAGAACCACAGAATCCTTTGGGTTGGGAGAGACCCTGAAGCTCCTCGAGTCCAACCAGGGACTGCCAGGTCCCCACTGCCCCGTGTCCCTCACCCCACATCTCCACAGCTTGGGAACCCCTCCAGGGGTGGGGACTCCACCACTGCCCTGGGCAGCCTGGCACAGC
>NW_008587626.1:2205-2482 GCF_000691845.1 Merops nubicus
ACCCCAAATCTGACCCCAGGATTGGAGGGGTGCCCTCCCCAGTGCCCAGCCCAGGGGGACAATCCTGCCCTGCTCCTTTTCCCTCTCCTCCCTGCTTCTGCTGAAGACTCACTGATCACAAACCCCCATCTGCTCAGGTCCAACCTCCCAGGGCTCAAAGCAAGGCAGCAGCCCCTCTCCTGGGCAGGAGGTGAAGGGGGCCAGGGGGTCACCTGCCCCACGCAGAGCAGAGGCTCTGGGGATGTCCTGTCCCTGTGGCACCCAGGGGGTGATTTTC
>NW_008587626.1:2698-3836 GCF_000691845.1 Merops nubicus
AGGGTGCCCTGCATCCCAGCCAGGCACATTTGGGATCTCTCCACATCCTCTCTGGAGAGCTGCTCCAGGCTCAGCCACCCTCACTCCAAAGAATTTTCAGCTGGAACCTCCTGGGTACCAGTTTGGTGCCTGTTGCCCCTTGTCCTGTCCCTGGGCACCACTGAGCAGGGTCTGGCCCCATCCTCTTGCCCCCCCACCCTTTAGTTATTGCTCAGATCCCCAAAGTGCAAACCACTGGTCATGCTGCTGCTCCCAGACACTCAACCCCTAAAAAAAAATCAGAGTAGAAATCTTCCCTGTGGCATTTCCTGATATTATTGGTTCTTTTAGAGGCAACACCAGCCGTCAGCACAGAGCTGGGCTTATATAAGAAGGAAATAAAGCAAGAGGCAAACCAAGCAGGGCAGGCAAGTTATAAAGCAGCCACATCCCAGCTGAGCCTTTCCCTGCACTGACAAAAAAAAAACCCACCCCTTTTTCCCATCTTATGTTGATTAGCTGTGAAGGGTTCAGAGTTCAGGCGGGTTGAAGAATGTCTGTGATTAAAAACATTCCTCTTTAATAAAAGGAAAAGGTCTTCTCCAGAGCCAGGCACAAGGAACGAAAAATTAGCTGGAGGGAATTTGTTCAAATTAAAAACACTTAAATAAGAAACCACACGAAAAGGGCTCTGTTGAAATAACATGGAGATCACAAAGCCAGAACTCGAGAGAAATAGGAAATCCCAGAGTGGGGGTACCTCACATAACCTCACCCCCAGCCCTGGGGGTGCCTGCACCAAGATGCTGGGTTTAATTACAGCACCCAGCTCAAAACCAAGCACAGAAAAAAGCCCAAACCACCAGCACCCCAGTATCTCTGCCCAGCTGTACTGGGAGAAGGGACACAGGCACTGCAGCTCTTGGGGGGAACCCCGAGCTGATGGGATCCCAGAGTGGTTTGGGTGAGAAGGGACCTTAAAGACCATCTAGTTGCAACCCAGCCACAGGCAGAGACACCTCCCACCAGACCAGGCTGCTCCAAGCATCATCCAACCTGGTCCTGGACACATCCAGCCTGGTCCTGGATACATCCAGCCTGGTTCTGGACATATCCAGTGTGGTCCTGGACATATCCAACCTGGTCCTGGACCCATCCA
>NW_008587626.1:3893-4097 GCF_000691845.1 Merops nubicus
GATCCAGCCTGGTCCTGGACCCATCCAACCTGCTCCTGGAAACATCCAGCCTGGTTCTGAACACATCCAACCTAGTTCTGGACCCATCCAACCTGATCCTGGACATATCCAACCTGGTCCTGGACCCATCCAGCCTGGTCCTGGACACATCCAACCTGGTCCTGGACACATCCAGCCTGGTCCTGGACCCATCCAGCCTGGTCC
>NW_008587626.1:4313-4735 GCF_000691845.1 Merops nubicus
TCCCGGACCCATCCACCCTGCTCCTGTACCCATCCAGCCTGGTCCTGGACACATCCAACTTCCTCCTGGACCCACCCAGTGCTGGAGCATCCTCTGCTCCCCTACCTCCACCCACTCCTGCATCCCGGGGGGGCCTCCTCGGAGCCGCTGGTGCACCTTCCTCCCCCGTGGGGGGCAGGGGGGAGCACGGGGAGCTGCCCCCCGGGGCTGGGGCGGGCCCTGGGCAGGAGGTGCTGCCCCCAGGCCGTGGGGCAGCAGGCAGGGTCCCACCCCAGCCACGGGGGAAGAGCTGCTGCTGGGGGCAGATGTCATGTTTGGAGCATTCAGCTGCCAAATTTCTGATAACTGGGGACTTTCAAGGGCCTGATGCATCGGGCCAGATGTGGGTGGATCCCTCTCCTCCCTCCCAGACATCACATTCC
>NW_008587626.1:4782-5196 GCF_000691845.1 Merops nubicus
CTCCAGAAAAAAAGACACCACCAAGAGTTTTTCCACTGGGGTAAAACTGTATTTTTCTACTCCGGCTCTTCCCAACTTGCTTCTCCTCTAAGTTTCCAGATTAAAAAAAACACAAAAACCACGAGGCAGACGATGATTAAAATTTGGCAGAGTCGTGGCAGGAGCCTTTGGACAAAGCTGTGGAGCAGGATAAGAAGCAACACACCTGAAACCACCCAGAGCACGCGCCGGCACCTGCGAGCGAAGCGCCCGCTTGACGTATTTCAAGCCCCATAAATCAGGGAAAATCAAATTGTTGGAGGCTGGAAACGAGCTCCCCAGCAGGCCTCGGGGAGAGGATGGGGGTGAGATACTTCCCCTGATTACTCTCGCTGGTTATTTGTGGCTTTTGTGCCTTGAGTGCGAACGGCAAAA
>NW_008587626.1:5227-8503 GCF_000691845.1 Merops nubicus
CGTGGTTTTTCCCCCCCGCCAATGCGCGTAGCCACGGCTCCAAACTCGTGACTCTGGGACCCAAAAATCTCCTGGTGAGCCAGGGCCAGCTGGTGATGGAGGAAAACCTTTTGTACCTGGATCTGAACGCTGAGATTCAACCCTTCCCTCCCAAATATTGGTGCCCCCCTGTGGGCTCAGCAGAGGTGGGACCACGCTGCGTGTTCCCAGAGCATCCCCGTGGAGCAGAGGGCAGGAGATCACTCCCCGAGGGGCAGGGAAGGCTTCAGGGCTAAATAAAACCCTGATGGAAGGGGTTCCACTGCAGCCATGCTGGGAATGGGGGGTCTGTGCCCCCCCCCACCCCTCGCTGCCCCACGGAGTGGGGTGGTGGGGTGAGCAGACCCACCCAGTTCTATTTAGGTGCCCATTTCAAGGCAGGTTTTTCCCCCTCCTCTCAAATCCATGGGTTCAGCTCGGCCTCAAAAGCGTTTTCCCTGCAGGGTGAAGCTGCTGAGGAGGCTCCCAGGTCCCCCTACGACCAAGCCAAGGTTGTCTGGATGCTCCTCGGGCTGCCCAGAGCAGCGTGGGCACCTTCTGCTCGTGGAAGCTGCTGAGATTCAGGAAAAATCCTCCCATCCCAGAAGGGAAACACCCCCAGGGTGAAGCTCATCCCGCTGGATTCCTTCCCCTCCAGCCCCCCTCCCCTGGTCACACACTCCAGCGGGTTCTGCCCAGCACAGCTCTGGATTTCATGCTGTCCCAAGGCCCACCATGGTCCTGCAAAGGGGGCTGATGCTGAGCCCCACAGCTCCTCCTGCCCCCCAAGCCCCACAGAGAGCTGCTCTGGATCCTCAGCGCCTGCGTCTGCTCCCTACGGACACGGGGAGCAGCAGGAGAAGGGATGAGGGTTTGTGGTGAGCTCCTGAAACCTTAAACACTGCCAGGCCCTGTGGGCAAAGATGAACTTGGATGATAAGCAGCATTTCCAGGTGAGGAAGTACCCCTGCTCTGCCTGAGCTGGAATACCCCAGTGTCTTCTAACCACCCCATCCTCTCCTTCAAGCTCCGGCAGGAGGCAACAGCCCAGCCTAGAACCTCCCAGCACCTCCTCCCTGCCCACAGCCAGCACAGCTCCTCTTTGGAGAGCAGAGGAGCTCTCCTGGGTCTCTGCTCTCTGAGCAGGTAGATGCCAAGGCAGGCAGAGCCCCGTGGAAGGAGCCAAGAGCTCCCGGGAAGCAGCCCCGGGGCGCAGGACGCCTGGGATGACATCAGCACCAGAGGATGCGGCCGGCGTGCCAAGGGAAGCAGAGGAGAGATCAAAGGAGCAGCAGAACCCTCCCCGCTCACCAGCCCTTTGCATAAGTGCAGGAGAACGTTCCCAGCCGGTTTGGGCAGGGAGCCCAAGGGCTCATCAGCACCTCGGCCCCGCCGCGGAGGGGCCCGTGCTGCTCCCACCTCCTCCAGAAGCTCCGTCCCAGCCTGGTTTGGGAGGGAAGGGACCTGCCAAGGTCACCTCATCCAACCCCCCTGCACCCAGCAGGGACATCCCCAACCAGAGCAGGGTGCTCAGAGCTCCATCCACCCTCCCCTGGGATGGTGCCAGGGATGGGGCAGTGACCACCTCTCTGGGCAGCCTGGGCCAGGGGCTCACCCCCCTGCCTCCAAAATTCCTCCCTTCTCTCTCATCTAACTCACTCTTTTTTAAGTTTAAACCCATCACTCGGCCTCACAGCAGACCTGCTCCACCTCTCCATCCAACCCCTCCATCCAACCCCTCCATCCAACCCCTCCACCCAACCTCCAACCTGCTGGGCCTCACGAAGCCCCCGGCACAGGGGGGCTGCTGCCACCAACCCCCCCAAGGCTCAGCCCACGTATTTACAGCTGGGATGGTTGCGTGCAGTGCAGCCAGAGCCCGGCCTGAGTCATCAGGCCCTGGGGAAAGCAAAGCTCAGGGCTGCTGAGCGGTGTCTTGCTTGATCTGGAAGTGCTGAGACAAAGAGCTCGGGCTCCCACAACATCCACTCCCGGCCGGTCGCTACTCAACGGGACCTGCCCATTAATTGGAGCCTCTCTGTGTGCTGCAGAGAAGGAAATCTCTTTGGCAAGCGCTGGCAGAGGTTCAAGGCTGGGCTGGAAAGTAGATTGGGTCAGGAAAAGAAAGGAAAAAAAACCACCAACTAAGGTCCAGTAGCCTCTCTGCTGTGAAGAGAGGCTGAAAGAGTTGGAGTTTTTCAGCCTGGAGAGGAGAAGGCTCCAGGGAGGGCTTCTGGTGGCCTTTTAGGACTTCCAGGGGCCTGTCAAGAAGCTGGGGAGGGACTTTTGAGCAGGGGCTGTTGGGGCAGGACAAGGGGGGATGGTTTGAAACTCAAAGAGGGAGATTTGGACTAGAGAGAAGGGAGAAATTTTGGACGCTGAGGGTGGCGAGCCCCCGGCCCAGGTTGCCCAGAGAGGTGTCCCCGTGGTGTGGCAGGAGGGTGTGTTGGATCCAGGCACGTTTCAGCCTCCTCTGCTTAAGGATTTGCTGCCTGCACCCTGCCCAGATGCCCACGCTGAGCCAAAGGCTTTGCTCTCCTGGCTTTGGGGATGTGGTTTAATGGTCCTGGCAGTGCTGGGTGATGGTTGGACTTCACCTTAGGGGTCTTTTCCAACCTCAGTGATTCTAGGATTCTTCCTGAGCACCCAGGTAGGGGAGGCAGTGCCAGACAGCCCCACGGGGAAGGACACCAGCAGCGTATTTGTGCAGGAAACTGAAAATGTTGTGGCTTCCTTCCCCTGACATAAATAACTCTCACCCTCAAACCAGAGTCTCGGCTCCAGCGCCGGGCGGAGGGGACGTGGCAAGGGGGCCAGGCAGAGCTCAGGGACCACCACGTGCTGTCCCCTGGCCCCTCTGCAAGAGCTTGGGGGGACAAGAATTCCCAGGAGGAATCGAGGTGTCCCCCAGGCAGCCGGAGCAGGAGGCAGCAGCCAGGGAGAAGCTGGGAGGAGGACGCGGGAGGCCCCAGCCCAGGCTGCAGGACGTGGGTGCCCCGAGGCACCCAAAGCAGGACAGAGGGTGCGGTGGGGTGTGGGTGCTCGTGGAGCAACGCTGCCCAGGGGGTTGAACCCCGAGCGTGGGGTTAACCCTGTCTCTGAGCTGCTCAAAACCAGAGGGATCCCCCAGCCCCCGAGCCGGGCGCAGGTTCCCTGAGGAATCCGTGCCAGGGGTTGGGATTTGACCCCTTAAACACCTCTCGAGGTCAGACCAGGTGTCAAGTCAGCAAAATCCCATCCCCATCCCCATCTCCATCC
>NW_008587627.1:0-25157 GCF_000691845.1 Merops nubicus
TTGCATGTTTTGTGAGGCATTCCTAAGGAAACACAGTTAATGCAACTGCACTGTATCTGTGTGATATCAAATCATGACCCCTAGTGTCTTTTAAGTCCATTGTCCAGTTTCAGCAGAGTGTGACAGAGGAATAAGGTTGAGAATATCATGTGTTGGAAGGTAAGATCATGTCCTGGAGAAGCACCTTTGTCTTGACTTGTTCTTACCCTCTTCCTCAATTGCCTATTATTGTTCACTGTGAGAAATAGAACACATTGCTAACTGAGCTTTGGACTAGACTGGTAGAGTTTGTATTGAAGAATCATTTGCAATTGCACTTCTCAGACTGTGGAGTGGTTGTTTGTAGAGCTTTGGGGTATTTTAAACAGTTTTTATCATCCTTTCTTTTACTCATTCATTTGTGCTTATTTCTTCATTCTGAATTGGGTGTTTTCTAGCTAGACTTAAGTCACAGCCTCCTGTCCCAGTTGTGTGTGCAAGCATGACGATAAAAGTGCAATAAAATGCATCTGGAGTTTCAGGAAAGTAAATGTTTAGGAGAAGGTGAGTTGGAGCCTTGAAATCCTACTGGTTTGTCATGTAGCTCCACCAACAGACCATACTGCATCTCAGTTACCTCTTTTGTAACATCTGGTGTCTCTCTTGTCATTTTTTTTATTAAGGCTTTAGAGACTTATGCAATTTTTATTTGCTGTTGTTCTTCTGCCCTTCACTTCTGTTGTCTCTTCTTGCATTTTAAAAGCAGAAAGATTAGACCTGTGCTACTCAAATAACTACAGCTTTTGAAGGATCCTTCACTTGCTATAGATAATATAAAGTGAAACAGTAGTTATTGTTGTTCTGTTCTGTCTTGATAAGGTTGCTATGATAGGTGAGTTAATAGAAAATAAGTAGAGCAGATGTAGTAATAAATTACTACCCTGACAAATTTGACGTATCTCCACCCATGCACTGAAGATGAGTTGAGAGATGTGTGTATGATTAACATTGCTTAAATGGGTGCTGCCTGATTTAGCATATTGTGCTGTAGGCGCTTGGAAGCTTCTGTTTTGTAGTAATACTTAGCAATTAAATTGCACATTGCATCATCAAAGTGTGCAGAACACAAGAGATTATCTTCCAATAAAAACAGTGATAGACTATCATAAATGGGAGACCAAGAAAATGCACAGTGCTGACCATGAGCATAGAAGGGTTAGTGGCAGAAGCATGCTAGAAAGACGCTGCAGTTCAATATTTTATAATAAGATATTTCTGATGTTGAATATTGTTATACAAGAGTTGCCTGACTGAGAACTTGAATGTACTGCAGGAAGAGCTGCTTATTCTTTCTAGTTTGAGGACTAGTTCCTGCAAACCTTTAGGTATGTACCTAGCTTAATGTTAAGCAGAGGACTACTTCCATTTGATTTCCACAAATATGAACATGGATCAAGGAGAGAAAGAAAAGTGGATTTTCTTTTTTCCTAATATGTGCACTACATATAAGTTGCCAGTATGCCCTAACAGAGATAGTATGTTAATATTTTTCCTTTCATATTCATTTTCTTTGGGTGCTTTTTGTTTTCTTTTGGTTTGTTTTGTTTTGAGCAAAGTGTGTATCTTTTAATAGTTTCTTTGTCTAGTCTCACTGAGTTTCTTGATTTATGAAAACAGGACTGAAAGTGTACAGCCAGGCTTTGTAACAGCCATGCTTTCGTGAGGAGAAACCATGTTTTGATAAATTTAAATTGAATCTAACAACAAATTGATGGACCAGGGAGGAGATAGTGAGCTGAAGGGGTAAAAGCAAAAGCATAGAAGAGATTTCAGATATCTTATCTACCCTTGGAGTTTCTTTGTCTTTTTTAATAGTATGTACCCAGCTGAACAATAAGAATCAATGGGATGCTGTTTGCTTACAATGGAGTTACAGCGTGTGCTGGTTTGCACTGCACCTGCACAGAGAGGGGAGCTTGCTGACTGTACACCAGTCACAGGAGGCAGGCCAGACACAAAGTGCTATCAAAGGTACAAAGTCAGCTGACAGGCACAATAGATAATTTCCCCTTTTTCAATTTCATTTAGGGTAGATACTGTTCATAACCATAACAGAAATATTTTCTGAAAGAAGCACAATTTTAATCATTTCTGTTTCTGTTGAAATATTTCACAGCAGCAAACATCATTTCAAAGAATATCGTGTGATATTAACCATGAACAAATGAATCAGTGGACAAATCTTGAGTGATTCTAGATATTTGCTAAGAATCAGCAACTCTCACTGCACTCAGTAACACTGTAGGAGCTCAGCACTTCATTATGTTTGAGATCAACTGCCTTTAATCCAGACCTACTTCTGACATGGTTTTAATAGAATCAGTTACTCTAATAGATGTATTGCATTCTTTTTATTTCACTGTTGTTACCTACTTTTTCTTCAAAGAAACTTTTTTTTTTTAGATTTACAAGAGAGAAATTGAAATCTTTTGATCTCTATGATGTATGTACTATTTATACCAGAGGCGGTGAAACTGGTTTTGTCTAATTATTTTTGACGTCTTGCAAATATCTGCAAAATTCTTCATGGGGATTAAAAAGACCCACAGAGCTCAATCTCTCTATGACAAAGAAACAGTGTTCTCAAAAGGCAAAACAATAGTTTGTTTTCTCTTAGAAAGATCCCAGACATTTCTCTTCCAGCACGGCATATTTATCTGAGATAGCGAATGAATGCATCTCATTTTTAGCAGATTGCTACATTTCCATATACAGAACTGCTTCTTACAAGATCAAAACAAAATAGTGCTAAAAATGGAGTGCATTTGGAAGACATCAATTCCACCTTTTTAGAATGTTTAACTCCAGCTCTGTAGAAACTATCCTTGGCAGAAGCTCCCATTTTATGACGCAGTATCTTTGAGCCTCTGTTAAGTTTCTTACTAGAAAAAGTTCATGAGGTCATCATCGATGTGTTCCCCTCCATCGACTCCCAGAACTTCTCTTTATTGACATATATTTCTTTATTTATGCAAAATTGGTTCCATGTGAGTGATAACACTTCCACTTCAGAAGAATAGCTAAGGTTACCAGCTCTCACTATGACTGAGACTCATTTGGTTTCTGAGGTTTTACCTCCAGTCTCATGAATCAGATGAATTACGGGTTTATTGGCTTGCGCAAAAAAACAAACCAAACCAAACCAACAGCAACAACAACGAAATCTAGTCTTCACTAGAAGTAAGAAATGGAAATTAATGGAAATATGATCCTTATGGTCAAAAAATGAGAACATTAAGTTCATTTCTTAAAGCTTATTATTTTTTGGTTCCTCATGAAGTTTGTACTATTTGGATTAGGCAATAGTAATGAAGTTTACAGGAATCTTCTAAGACTAAGGAGATTTGGAGACTGTAGGAAATTATCAGACACGTGGCCTCAGCCAAAAAATGACACCAAAGCCAGGCACAGCTCCCAGTGAAAGCTGTATCAGTTAAGTGTAATTCAATAGATTTGGAGACTTCTGGTAACTTTCCCCAATGAAAATGCATTGTTTCTGCTTTCAGCTAGAAACTTTTCTCTGCTGAGAATTTTTGTCCACTTATACAAGTGTGCACTGACAGATCACTATAAAATAACAATACAGTTTCCCATTTGTTACCAATATTGTCCTTTTTTAAACTATTGTACAGAGTGTGGAAAAATTGAGTCATAAGTTG
Source organism: Merops nubicus (assembly GCF_000691845.1). NCBI lineage: Eukaryota > Metazoa > Chordata > Aves > Coraciiformes > Meropidae > Merops > Merops nubicus. The sequence goes on from NW_008587627.1 coordinate 3,699, forward strand.
TTTTGCACTGCAGAGTAGATATTTTGCTACCCTCTTTAAAATATTTTTTTATTTTGTACACAGAACTGGGAGGAGCACTATAAAATTGGGATAGGTAATTTCTTTAATAATGAAATCATATAGACTTTATCTCCTTAGTAAATCTTTGTGATTTCTTAGAAAAGTTGTACTTCTTGGATATGACATGAGTCATACAGGATGAGTGCTGTAGCAAATTCTAGGCATTCTGTTAAGGATGCCACACTGTGTTCCTCATTTCATGTCCTTTCCAAGGTGAACAGAGGTGTCATCAGCAAGTGGTTTGTGAAGGTGTCTGTGAGTGTTGGCAGGTAAATAATTTTTTTAAACCAAAGTTAACAGTCCATGTAATCATGTGCATCAATCTGATTTCTGTAGAGGCAGCTGTTCTGCTTAGTCTGCTCTGGTAGGAAGTCCAAAATGTGCAAGACAAATGGGAGCACAAGGCTGACAAAGGAGCATAGTGAGAGCATTCAGTGAAGCAGGAAGGAGGTGCTATAAACCCCAAAAGTGTGAGAGACAGAGAGGCTGAGAAGGCTAAGTGTGAAAGGGATGAAAGATATCAAAGGCTTCACAGGTTTGTAGGTGGGTTTTTAGATAATCCTCCTGTGATGGCTGGAAGAGTTATAATGCTCCTTTCAGAGAGGAAAAAAGAGCAAAATATCTAAGATATCATAACTGTGTACAAGAAACCTATCTAGCTGTAAGTGCCTTTCAACCATCTGATGTCTGCATCAGCCAGTTAATCCGAATACGTGTTGGCTTAATGCCAGTTGGACAGCTAGAACCAAATCCTGCAGAAGAACACTCTCAGCCCTCATCTATTTTAAAGGTTTCCTTTAGGCCCTGACTAACTTTTGTGCATGTGAGTCATTGAAGGGGGACCATCCTTGGCATAATGGGTCTATTCTGCTGCTTTTAAAGGACTGGCATACACTATACAGCACACCCTGATATTTCTGTGATGGTGAGATGCTGTGTCACGTCTTTCTAACAAAGACCAGCTTTGAAAAACTTCCATCAGTTGTAGAAAAGTATTGGGTACATCAGCACCAGGCAGAGCATTCAGTGCTATATTCTGAGGTCAAATAGGTCTTAGTGGCAGCCTGGGGCTATGGATAGGCTCACTGAGTCTTCCAGTCCATTTTTACTATTAATTGTATAAAAAAAAAAAATGTACAATTTTGTATCTCCTCCTGAACCTTATTATGTTGCACTAAAGATCATTTGTATTTAATTAAGGTCATTTTTTTCTCTCGTATTTCTCCTTTCAGGAGCACAGTCCTGTTATTAGGCCTAGTGGCCAAAGAGGTCACTAGCATCTCGTGTCCTTTTGGTGGACTTAAACATCTCCAACACCTTCTGCTGGCAGTTTATACAGGGACTTGAAACTCTTAACACTGCTTTAAGAATCCATTCCTCTGTACTTCAGATGACATTTTTCTGCATTGCCTTCAGCAGAACTGCAGTGCTTCAATCTCCTCTTGCAGCTACAGCTTGTGTGGCTTTTACAAATGAGTGATGGCCCAGTGCTGTCACTCTAAGGATGTATTGCTCACTCAGGGTATTTACATCTTGGTCCAGGCTGACAAGAAGATGAAAAGGAGGCTTGGTTGCTTGGCCAGCTTTTGTTTTATAATTTAAAAGAGGTTTTGTATTCATGTATTGCATCCCTGTTGTAAAGTGTCTCTGTTTCATCCAAGAGCTGAAAAAATTTATAGCTCCTAGATCTCACATTGTCTTTAAAATACTGTGATAATAATCACAGTCAGGACACTGATAAAGAACAAATGAAAAGCTATTTCTTATTCACCATTTGTAATTTAAAATTGTGCTTTTCAACAGTAGGATAAACCAGGTGTATGGAAAATGTGAGACAAATGAGTTTTGCCACTTTGATCGCAGACCATCCAGGTCAAATATTCCACATGATGCCAGGAGTTAGTAACATCTTCCACAGATGGTTCTGTTTTCTGCTTCGGAGAGAGATACCTAAAACCAGTCTAGATGCTTGCTTTGTGGAAAGCCAGTGACTCTGGCTAGTGTTTGTATTATCTCCCACTTGTAGACCATCAAGAGCCTAAAGATCATTGAGGCTATTTCAAAAGACACTGGTTTCATTGGAAGAACCAGTGAAGAAAAATCAGTATTCAGTCATTACTTTTCCTGCAGTAGCACCCCGAGGCTCTGCTAGTGCTCAGACCCTAATAAGCTAGGGGTGCTGTGAGTGCACAGGAAAACATGATCCATGCAAAGAAAAGGCTGGTCTAAATAAAATAACACTACTTTTCACTTTGTGATGTTATATCAGCAACTTGCACATTTTTGTAAACATTCCCTGAAAGTCTCCTTGGCATAGACCATACAACTGCAGAGAGCAGCAGACGGCACCCAGCAGGTGTCTGCATGAAATGCTGCTCCTGAAGAGCTTCCCAAAAGCAATTGCTCTGAATTACCTTTGATCTTTTCCCCAACCTAAAGGATGTTGTGGTTTTGCTTTATTTTTTAACTTCTCTTACTATCTTATCCTCAGCCACAAATGCATTTTACAGAATTTCTGTCCTTCATGTTTTTCAGCTACCACGAGGTATTTGAAATCTGACTGGCAAGGCTAAATATCTTATTTCATTGTCTGTACACCAATTATTTACAGGAATCTTTCATTCTTGAAGTCATAGTGTATGGCTCTTAATATTAACACAAGACCACAAACACTTTGTCAACTTCCTGCTACTGAGTAGCGTAGCTTATTTTAATTTAAGCCTTAGAAAATCAGGTAGCCATTTGACATTGAGTAATTTTGTCTCATGAATGTTATAGATGTGCCAGATCTTCAGCTGACCAATATTCATATAAATTATTTGCTAATAAAAATAAATATACATTCCTGCATACTGAAAATCTTCAAGATAGATAAAAACATACGTCTCATGGAACGCTTCAGGTGTGCCATCTGTCCTGCTACCTTGTTAGAAAATACAAAGATGCAATATCTGCTGCAAAGCATTTACTATCTGAAGTGAATAAAGAAATTATTGCAGCAATATGGAAGGAAAGTTTGTCCACAGAGAAGAAAAGTCAGGTTCTGAGTGCTGGAGAATGGTGATGTTTCTCCTGTGCCATACTTCTCTTTCTCCGCACAATGAGGGCGAACAGGCCGCCTATGTTTCCGTAACCAACTGTCAGAATGACAGGGATCAAGCCTACCATTTAGGTTTATGTTTAAAATGAGGAGCTACAGAGGTGTGCCAAGCCTTGGTCTTGATGATGATATTATTTGACTTTGTTTCTATGCATTCATATTTGCTATGGCAATGAAGAGTCCATTTTTTTAATTGCAAGAACTGGATTTTAAGAGGTACCTTCCTGGCTGCTTTTAAGCAGCTGCTATAATTGCCAGAGGGATCTGAATAGTTCCTTTCCCAAGAGGCAGGGAAAATGTCCATGCAGAGATAAATAAAGAAATATGTGGTCCATCAGAAGGTTTTCTAGTAAGAACTGAACCATGGCATGAAAAATGTGACAGCACCCACGATGGAAAAGAAGGTAACATGTTCCAGATGACAGGGCATGCAAATTAGTCTCTCATGCTCTTAGACACCACAATAATTCTCATTTTTTAATCCAAAAAGAATAGTCACTCACATCATTTCCTTCCATGGCACAGAGCTGACTTGGTAACACGAGCTTGTGCTGCTGCTCAGGGTGACAAATCCATACAGGCATTTCGCTCCTCTCTTGTTCAGCCCTCATGCCTTGCCCTTTCCTCATCAGCAGGGCATCCAGGTCGCTTTACAAGTCCCTTCACCTCTCCTGAAGACTGCCCAGTGAGCTGTGGTCTGCTGCTCCTCTTTCACCCAATTAGTGCTTCTCGAGGCAGCGTCTCCTGTCAATCATTGTCATGCCAGTGGTGTTGCTCCCAGCAATGCCAGTTCAACAAAGAAGAGACAAACAGTCTAATGGTTGCCAGCAGCTGAAGTGAGGCCGAGGAAGAATAATTTTTTTTCAAGTTTTTTAGGCATTTCTGAAATATTCACATACACAAGAACAAGTGGCTATACATGTGTACAAATGGCAAAATGATATCTGAGTTGAGCTCTTTGGTACTGGCTGTAGTTCATTCCTTTTGCCAGCAGCAGGGATGTTCACTAATTGACTGGAAAGCTTCAGGATTTGCCTGTGTGTCCTCTCCTCCTTGGAAGCCAGTCAGTCAAGCACACTTCTGTTCCACTGACTTTCACAGCTCCTCAGGTTCAGCAAGAAGAGTGCTGTGAACCAGGAGGACTCAGGCTGCCAGTCTGGCCCACGGAGACTGCAGGGCCCCAGTCTCTGCCATCATTCAAGAGACAGAAATCAATCATTCTTGGAAGGAAAATAAAATGAGTCTCTGAACAAACCCACCTGCAAACAAAGGTTTGAAGTGCTTCACACAGGTTCTTGTTCCAAGCAGCCTCTGGGCTGCGTGGTGTGCCACAAAAGAGATGTTACCTCTCCATTCCTGCCTTTCTGCAGCTCTGCTGCTCTATTTAACTTGTCAATTTACAGCTGCAGCATTAACTTTGGATTTCATTTTCTCAGAAGTGTCTGATGAGAAAAAAGCATCTCCTACCTTACCAAGACTGACTTTGACTCACTAACCTGATGTTTAAGGTCTGACACATTCATTTCTTTCTACATTGTTTAGACTTTCCTGATTATAGACTCCTTTACTAGAACATAAATTCTGAAGATAGGGTACTGGTGACATACAGTATATAACTTAGCAAAAATATATTTTGCCGGGGGTTTTAAACCCGCTGGTTTTGCCCGGGAAGAAAACACCCCCAGCAGGACCCCCGTATTACCTCCAGGGTGGTCGTCAGCGAAGAGGAGGGCAGAGGCGAGTAAAGGAGGGATGGGCAACGATCACTTTCTTCCAAAATAAAAGGTTTTAATAACATGAAAATAACAAACAAAAACACCTGAGGCAGGCACTGAAGCAGCACCCACCCCTGGGGAGAAGCTAAAGAGCATGTGGCCTTGGGGCCAGGGGTTTTTAATAGGTTGGTTAGGTGGGTTTACAAAGGCATTGTCCTGTAAGGATACTTGGATGGTTTACCGACAGGTCAGGGGTCCAATGGGTATTAAGGGGATTGGTCTTGTGGTGGCTAAGCCAACCACAACCTGGGAAAGGTGGAAAATTCTGGATGTGTGCCCCTGTGTGGGGACAAAGAGGCAACAGAAACCTCTGTCTCTGGGAGGCGCACTGCAACAACAGTACATGCTGTTCAACTCTGACATGAAATCCTTCACCTGCAGATGTGCAAATTTCCCACAGATAGATGATCTGGTTAATGTGTGTGCACACCAAAACCACAGAAAATAGTAGAGACACTTGCAAAAATCCATTCAAAAAGTTAAATTTAAAAAAATCCCCATTATCAGTTTCCTGCCTGATTGGCCAGTGATTCATGGAAAATCTCAGCCTCAAGCTGAAAAGCTCTATGATATATAATACCTCATATGATCAAGTTTGCTGAGGGGAAGAAATGGGGACTGTAATGCTGCACCTAACATCAAAGACTTTGAATTTGCATTCCAGATCTCTTAATAATTTCCTGTTAGAATAATACTTCTAACAAAGAAAAATTTAGACATTAAATGCTAATAGAAACTGTTACAACTTATTTGATGGAATGTGGACTGATCTGGTTAGTTTTATATCTGTGCCAATATATGTGGGATTTTTAAGCATCATCATATACTGTATTCCTGTTGATGCTTTACTTATTGCTGTGGTAATACATTTGGCACAAAGGACATATATAACGTTAACATTTCTATGATATACATAGCCAATAAAAGCTTTTTCAATTTCATTATTTTGACAGGCAGATTCCTTTTATACATCCACAACAATCACATTCCTTTTGTTCAGAATCTAAGAGAAGAGGATTATTAAAAATTACAGACAATACCCCTATACACTTAATCTCTCCAAATTCACTTTACAATTGCTGTCAACATCAATAATGTCAGACAGTATAATCAGGTTTATATAAAACATCAGAACTTGGATATTCTCCAAAGGGGATTTCTTCCCCACCTAACAATGCAACTGAGTTTTTTTTTCCATCAGAAATAGATGCTTCCAAATGCCTGTGGAGAAGACACGTGCTGCATGATAGCCAGGTTGCAGCTCCTTCATCTTTTCCCATTCTCCATACTGTTCCTTTGCTCCACCTTTCCATTTCAAAAACCACGTCATACATAATGAAAGGAATAGATCTTCCAATGCCACAGAAGCTTCTCTTTAGGAGAGGAGAGAGCTTAGAGACTCTATGTTCCTTCTCCTTGTCTGCTGTAGGTTGCATGTGAGTACCCAGGAGCACTAGGCAGTGGGGAAATCACTGAAGGTTTGTTGAGAACTCGTTTGTTTGCACTGCTGGTTTACCCCTCTATGTAAGGCGGAAGTTAAAATAAATTCTGTTGACAATTAATATGGCAAGTAATTTTTCCTTGATTTTGGTGTGCATTTTAGCAAATGCTTATAGTACTGGTTCTAGGCTTTGTATTTACAATGCATAAAGAACGTTTTTATCACCAAGAAATACGCTTCATGTCCAGCTGCTCTAGTGGCACTCTTAAAAACAGTTAAAGCTGGCAGAATTCAGCTCTTATTAATTTTAATACACAGGGCAAATGAATCCTTTTGAAAAGCCACATTTTCATTAAGACATTCTGGGGGGAAAAAAATCTTATCATCTTCATGTGCATTGCTCTAAAATCAAACTATGATTTAATCTTTGTTTTATTGATACTAGCTTTTCAATATCAGTATCAACTGTCATCCAACACTTATTCTGACCCACCCTGTATTCAGCATTTATAAAATCAGTTTCTGTCATGACTTTGTACAAAACAACTGTGTGCATCCACTTCCATGCCAGGCTTATCAGTTAATCTATCAAATAAAATACAATTTAGTTTTTCTGTTAGGTTCCTGGAAAGTCGTGTGGGCAACTGGAGTTTGTTACTGATCTCTGGTATGTTTTTCCAACAGTTCTATGGGTTGTCAGGCAAAGATAACTAAGATACAGAGGTATTTGTATCTTAAATCAACACTGGCTCACACCAGGAAGTGACTTATACCCTGTTAAAGGTTGTCTGTGTGGCGTGTTGTTAGTAACCATTGTTTAACAGCACGTACTTGATGCTGAACAAAGGGCTCTTATCCTTTTATATTCTGGTATTGTCAAATTTTCTTGCAAGTATCTCTGGCAGGGGAGACATAGAGAATGACTGTAATGTTTGAGCAATAATACAACATCAATAGCATATAAGTTAAATAAATTTACCATGAATGATGACCACTTATCCCAGCCCAGTCAGGGCTGTGGTCAGATAATCTAATTCCTCTTTTCTTAGTGCCCACTTTGTAAACCATAAGATATATGAATATGGATATAGATCAAAAGGGTGACTGCACACGTTGACAGGACACTAATTAAATTGATCCACAGTTAGTGATTACCTATTCAGAGCTGTTAATTTTGCAAGTGATACGATAGGCTGCCTTCTTTTTCCTCATTAAAGAGGCACTGCTAGTGTATCTCCTCAAGACAGCGAGTGCCACCTGCTGTACACTCAGTGCCTCAGAGCTGCCAAAAGTTGGTAACTTCACGTAAGTATGCCTGAACAAAGAGAATATTCTGCAGTGATATAAAAAAAAAAGTGTATCTTCATCAGAGCAAATGTCTTATTTCTGACCTACAATACATAAACCATCTCACAGAATAGATAGAAAACAGACTGAAATTTTTATGCAAGTAATAGCTCTTCCATCAACTGTCCTACATGGTTGTGCAAGTGTTTTAATAACTAGAGTTGAAAAGCTTCAGGGAATCTAAAAGCTGTGACCATGTCACCTCCCAGTACTGAGGTAGTGGGTTTTTTTTGCCAAAGGTTCTGTAAAAATGCTGTGGCCAAACCTTGATTGAGATCAGAAAGTAAAAGTACTGAAGCAGTTGACAGTGTTGATATTTAGAAAAATAAAACATTGTTATATTTCTGGTAATCATCTCAGTAACCCAGAGCAGAAAAAAGAGATTATAAGGCATTTGTCAAGAATTCCTTACCAAGAGAAAGTTCATGGGCAGTTCTCAGAAAATGGGCTTCGTGGGAGTTCAACAAACCTTTAAGTGACTGTGCGAAGACAAATACTAGAATGTTAGTAGAATCTGGATTTAATAATTTATTTAAGGTTCTGTAATATGCCAGGCAGAGCTATCCTTTTGCATCCTTAGAACTAGCACTGTTATCTCAGGAAGTAATATCAAGAGGGTTTCTTGGCAAACTGTTCCTGAGGAGGTTATGCAAATACACAGCATTGTGCATTTTTCACAGCAAAACGGCATCTCCGTGCCAGAAGGAGATAGACATGACTTCTCTGATGGACAGGACAGGACAAAGTGATTCCAATCAAAGGGCAGAAATGCTGAAGTTTGACTAAAATCAAAGGGAATTCAAGAAAGGAATTCCAGTCAGTCCATTGTGCTTTGAATTTCACTCCAGTGGGAGACTAGAGGCTGGAAATGCACTTCAAATGACTATGCAGAAAACTTTGCAACTGTTCTAGAAGAGGAATTTGCCTGTAAGCAAAAAGATACAGGCTTACATACCTTGCTTAGAGCCTGAACCAATGACCATGGAATTAATATTCTTTTTCTTATTTCAGAGAGCTTTGAGTTGGCAGTAAAAAAAAAAAAAAAAAAATTTTAAAAGTGAAATTAAGAAGTAAAAATGGTTCAAGGTCAAAGGATTTCACCAGTGATGAGCTAACGCCATAGAGCTATGTATATTTAATACATATTGATCAGCACCTCATGAACAAAGGATTTAGGATGGATCCATACTTTATTGCAAACCTTTCTTTTAGTCTAATAGATTTTTGTGTTTATAAACCAGATTTATAATTTAAGGCAAGGATTTACAAGAGGAGCATAAAGGACGTAAGCACTCAGCTGTTTATGAAGTTCAATGGCATTTGAGTGTCTGACTCCTTCAGGCTCTGTTATGCATTCTGGCTGTAACTTATTGACAACAGTCTTTCAGTTCAGAAAGCACGAAATGGTTACCCTTTACAATAACAGAATATTTGGTTTGTAGCCCTAACAATAATCTAGCCTGTCTTCCAGAGACTATTCTGTGGTCAAAATCAGGATAATTGACACAATTTACCCAATGGAAAATTCAGCTTTGCTGTAGGTGGGAATGCTGACTTGACTCTACATTTAAAAATCACAGGTTCCTGCCTAAAGGATGTAACCCCTGCTCCAGCTCCTTACACCTAAAAACTTTTCTCTCACCTGCTCCCTGGCCACATCTCTTCAGCAGACCTTCAGCCCAGCCCAGAAATGCTACCTTATAATCTCTAACCTGGGCCTGATCGAAACCCTCACAGATCACATTCCCATCTCCCTTTCCCCAGGAATTGGGTTAATTCCAGAAATTGGTTTAATTCCTAGTCCATCATCTCACTGCTGCTGTCCATCTCTAAGAGTCTATATTGTACAACAGGACTTAAAGAGTTAAGCATGATGGAGAAGGATCTGGAGCATTAAATAAAGATCCAGGTTGTCTTTTGGTCTTTATAGGTAGATTTTGCAGAAGGAAATTCTGACAAATATCTGCATGTACACAAAAGAGACTCTCCCTCTGCAGCTGAGGTCTAGAGAAAGGAGCAAACAGGGCTTAGAGACACCTTCTGCTGTCCTGAGAGTTGGGCTGGCTGAAGGAAGGCACAAATGTCTGGTTTACAATTCTGCATGTTAGATAAAAGATATTAAACTTTATAGCTGTCATTGCATAACATTCCTTGACTACTAAAATGTCTGCTAAAAAGTGCAGAGATGGAGAGAAAACTGAATGCCTTTGCAATAGGGCCAAAATAAGGATGGTGGCAGCTATTACGGGAATACTTAATAAGGTCTCTAGTAGCTCTAGCAGCTCAACATACCCTTTTGACACAATGCCTATAAACAGTGATTACAGCCTGGCTGAGGGTGTGAGGAGGGAAATTCTAAGACAAAGTTAATTTACATCTTAAAAACCACACCATGGTAACAAAATTTCAGTCTTGTAATGATTAATGTCACCACACTGTGCTGACTCTACTGCCTCATAATTAGAAGATATTCAGTTGTATAGCACTCGAGTATGATAATGGTTTATGTATTAACTCATTCACCTTGCAATTTCTTGACCTATTTTTCATTTATAGAGGCACATAATGATGGACTGTATACAAATAGTTAGACTCTGAGAGCAGGTTCTGAGTAGTCTTAGCAGGAGCGGAGACACTGTTGCTATTTGCTTTACATAAGTCTTCCTGATAAACTGAAATCAAAACCTGCAAGTACATTTTCTGAGGACTTTATAAGTATTCCTATCCAAATAAGAGACTAGAAGCTTAATTCCCAGAATATGATGCTAAACATTTTCCATTAATCAAGTGACAGCTGCAAAGGAAAACTGGGAACTGGGATGTTCTATTCTACATCAGTAGCTGTGTTTGTTTGGGGTTTTTGCCTGTTTCTGTCAATATCTCACTCTGTTTTTTGCCAAGTATCTAACATGAAATATTTGGACGTCTAAATTAACCATTCAACAAGATACTGAAAGAAATCTCAGGTTTTCAGAGGTGTTGAACTCCCACACTCTCCATTCAAGTCAAGCACATGATTGTCTCATCTTTATCATGGTCTTGTTAGCAAATATCGAGCAACTTCCTAGCAGGGTGTCAGTTTTCCTCCTCATTTCTGATGTAACTAGCTTCTCTACATGAAAGAACAGACTATAAATAATGCTGGATCTTTAGCTTAAAAAATGCATATGCTGATGAATATTTATTCAGCACATTAAAAATATCATCCATGCCTGGCTTTCATTTGGTTCATATTGAACCAAACCTGAATATTCAAACCTGAATATTGTGAAAAACCTAAAGACAATATTTATTCAGCACACCAGCATAGCATCAGTTAAGGAAAACTTTTTATTTCTGTTAAGGATAGTTACATGCTTCTTATTAAAACATGCCCTGTCAAAATACTTCATCTTTGGAAGTATTTCTTTGAGACAGGAAAAACCATTCCCATTTCACAGCTGGAGATATGTAGTAGACTGATTTATGACATTCAATTTCCACTAATTCCAGTGGAGGTAGATGATGAATACTTTGCTAAAATCTGGCTGCAAGTAACTTACCCAGGATCATGGAGGAATCTCATGAAGCATGATTTTCAGAGCAGAAATTAACCTCTTGGGACACTTAGCTTCCTGATTTCCTTCTCATGCTAGGGGTCTTTTATTTTGAGTATCATGACTAGATATACACGTATACTAATACAGCAGTATTAGCTTAGGTTTTCAGCTCAAAACTGAGCAAAAACTTTCTCATTATCCATCATACCATAGCTCTCTGGCTCTGTTTTGGAGTGAGAGCCACCTGGATCTTCAAGCAAGAAAACTTCTCTCTTAATCATTGGCCTTGGCAATGCTTCACAGCTGCTGTGATGGATGTATGCTCAGGTTACCTTTTGCTGTTTGTTCTGTTGGAATAAGATACAAGCACAAACCATCTCCTCCACCTGAGGTCTTGATTTTCTTGGGAAGAGACACTGCCATATCTGGAAAGGGATTTTCCCATTTGAGTATTCTTCCATGTATGGAATTGCTCTGGAAACACAGCACCTCTTTAGTATGGTTATACCTCGGTTTGCCTGAAACCCTGCCCAGCACAGTGCTCTGCCTGCAAGCAGTATTAACATTTTTTAGCTTTATCATTGAATCGCTCCAGAATTCTTTATTCTTTATTCATCCCAATTTGAATTTAAAGTGATACCGTTTCAAACTGTGTTTTCTAAGGATATCTGAACAGGAAGTTGCCCAGATTCAACAGTCCAGGCTTCTCAACTTCCGTCATCACTGGGAAATCTTAGCTTGTTTCCCAAGTTCTGTAAGCTTGTCTCCTTTTGAATATATACTCTACAAAACATCCTCTCTTCAACGAGCTACATGGTTCCTCCTGTGCAATGCTGGCATCTCTAAGTAGCACTTCTTGGTCACAGTCCTGGATACTTTGACCAAGAAATTTATGAGGCCACATCCTCTCCATTTCCTTCATTCCATCACACTAGATGTATAGAATCATTCTTGATCTTCCCCAAAATAACAGAGAGAAGGACCAGGCACTGGAGTGAGAAATTCTTTCACTGTAGATGGAAATAGGAATTCACTTGTCACTGCTGCTTTCAAATGAATTTCTGTATGAAAATACCTTTTAAGCTGTCAGTACTATAACACAGAGGAGACAGATTCTGTTGGTATTCCACCAGTTATAGCCTATGTCAGCAGCTTTTCAGGATCCAGCATACCTTCCAGTTTCTACTCTAAAAGCCTTTTCTTTTTGTTAACTTTTTGCTAGGAACAACTGTGAGGGCTGGTGCCTTGTAACATGGTTGTTATTCTTTCTTTCATCTAAAAATCTGTAACATGTTCTTTGGAAGATTTGTTGGTACTGTTTCCACAATAGTCTAGTCTTTTCCATATCTCTTCTAAATGTAATTCAATTAAATAGGTTGATGGTGTTTGTATTAAGATAAACAACGTTCTAGGCAACGTAACAACCTGAACTGGACTGAGTTTTTGTGGTTTTATGATAGTCCTGGCCATAGCTGATATTTATTAAACTGAATGTTTGAAAACAAAACCAGGGATTTTTTTTTTTTTTTTTTTTTTTTTATTTTTTTTAATGTGAGATTCCTATCTCTGGTTATGCAGAATCTGTTATGGGCAGGAGGCAAATCTCGCAGGATAAAATATACCCTTTCACAGATACCCTGTAAAATATGTTGGAAAGAAAAATCCAAAGCAGAAATAGTAGTTCTGTGTCTGACTGCTAGTGCTTTTTTTGTGAAAGCATCCTGGAGCCTCAATTAGGAACTAAAATCTCTTGTTTCAGGCTCTGCCAAGAAATAAAAGATGGCACATGCCCATACAATACACAGACTAAGGTTCATTGATGTGTGACAGAGATCAGGAAGGCTGGTGAAGTGACGGTCTACAGTTCTGAAAGAAATAGGTACATTTCATATTTTTTTCTTCTCTTTTATATTAATATGCTGCTCTCTTCTAATCCTAGACATTTTACCTTTCGCACTTCCTTGGAATTAATTCAAAACTTAGAAATGTGATGCTCGCCTTGCCAGCTGCTTACAAATCTCCCTACATAACTGAACCTTTGCATCTCAGAGCTGATTTGCAACAGCTCTACTAACCCAGCTCGTGGCCTTTCATAAGGAGAGGCTTCAACTGTGACATTCTGTGGCACTTTACAAATGCCTAGGAAAAAAAAGATGTGAATGCAGAGTCTATCAAGACTACTCTCAGCATTTGTGTAACCAGGATTTAACCCAAGGTCCAGGAAGGGTTGCTTGTTTAATTGCGTTTCTCCATGGATTCACTTCTGGACAATAACCTTAGTGTGACAGCAGATTTCAATGTGGCAAATTTCATACTAATCCCAAATACACTTATATCATCAGGAACTCAGTTTGATACTCTCAGATGGCTCCCTGACCCATGATTTAGAACATCTGAAAACAATGAATGGTGTGAGGGAAACTGATCTCCCTTCATTTTGGTTTCTTCTTTGCAGTATCAATCACCACAGTGTGCAGAGCATCTTTTCTGTTTATGGGATTTGAGTACTGAAAACATATATTGGGATATATAAATTGTGTGAAAAATTAAACACTGAAGGTCAGTTGCAAACATTAATCCTTTTTTTGTGCTCCTGAGTCTTTCTTTGCTGGTATAAATGGATTCTTCCGTATACCCTACACTAGAAATTATTTTAGCAAAACCCTCTGGAAAATCAGAATGAAATGAGCTAGAGAAGGTACAATGCAGACACAAAAATACAGAGACATCTTTCTGTGTTGCTGTATTGTCATTGAAAGAAACAGTGGACAAATAGATTTCTGCATAATGGACTAGTGGACACAGCCTAATGTAAAATAAAAAAATAAATCACTAATATCGGCTTAAGAGTTTCGTATTAGTGTCCTGACATTCTTTTTTCTCAGCACTCTTCTGTAGTTATTAAGTGGTACCTTCCTTGCATGATGCTGATGAGAAAAGGGCTCTGCCTTAAGAAAGAAAACTCTTTTCCACTGACCGTATCAAAACACACATTTTTATAAGTAGATTTGTTTTGAAATAGGTTATTAATAAGCCTTTCTTAGCTTCAGTTCTTGGTACTGGAAGGCCGGTAACTGGCCTACTTATGCCACCTTCTGGATAGTTACAGAACTGTCTCTACACCAGAAAAGCCTCTCTAGAAGCATGAATAATTACCCGTGTCTTAAAATAATTTGCTAATTGAATCCCTGAAGTAATTTTCTTTCGTATTTCAAAGAATTCAGAACCAAAAACTATTGAATTATTAATAACATATCGTATTCAGCTATTATGAATAATCAGGAGATTGTACAAAAAAGATCTTTGTAAGTGTGGTCCAAACAATATTGATATATTTAGTGAAGTTATGTTTTATGAAAAAATACTTTTTTTGTACTGATATTTTACTAATGAGAGCCTCATTTTCTCAAAAGACTGGTTTTTCATCTCCTGGGGATAATCAGGAAGTAGGAATAGAAATTAGTCATGTTGCATAATATGCTACTGGAGATAACTGTGCAGTGTGACGCTCACTATTCTGATGCAAGCTGTAGAAGAATGTGCAAAAAGAAGATGATGTTGTACAAGCTTCTGGAAATTTTAGCTTTGTCATTCTATTTGTTCATTTAATCACTTCTCCCAAATCTCAGATTGGGTAATTACATCTCTTTAAGGGATAAGGGAAAAGGCTGAAGGGCTTCCACTGTCTTCTGTAGGCTCAGTTTCCTTCATTTTCCATAGTGTAGAATGGTTGCCTTGCAATCTGGGGTTTACCACAGCATCCTCAGCAGGGGAGGTGGCAAAGGCAGAGCAGAAGAAATTTAGAGAACTATTCTTCAGAGTAAAAAATTATTCATGAGTTTGAGTTTCAGTTCACAACTCATTGGGTAACTGGAAATAGTAAGACTCCTACCATAAATGTTAAGCAAAGAAAAACGGCCGTCTAAATTTTAAAATATTTTTCCAATGTGTTCTCTTTCTTGAGAAATGTACCAGTTCTTTAGAAAAGTACATTCAGGATAGAATTAAGTAATTACAGTAGACATTGTGAATTATGTTGTCTTAGACATCAAGAAAGTATTCTGGTCAGATCCAGGTCAGTGTGCCATGTTTTTCTGACAAAGTTAGCACAGGCAAGTAGATGTCTCATTTCTGAAGCTGTCTCATCACTTTTGAAAAGTGTGAAATAATGTGAGTGTGAAGAGCAGAAATGGCACAAGGAAGTGATGGTACAGATTCTGCTCTGCATGTGTCTTCTCTCATTTTTCCCCAATAACCAGCTTTCCCTTCCACTTGCAATTACAGGCTGACATGGAGAGCTGCATTGGAATGGTGTAATTCTCTCATGTTAGAAAGAAAAAGCCCATTTTCGGTTTCTTTGATGGTGACAGTGGCTTTTGAACTGGGTCAACGAACTTTGCCACTACCACAAGTGCTAGAACATCTGCTCCTTGCTTGCTCTCAGAAAACCTTGAGAAACATCCCCAGCTTGGCCTATGGGTTTGTTTAAAACGTTAATCCAACTCTCGGTTACTAAGTGTTTAATTATGAGAATTGTGAAATACAACGCCACCTAAGGCATTAATAGAAGGAACTAATTATAGCCCACTCAGCATGTGGTTTATCCTTCACTTATAAAATCTCTTGTCATTTGTTTGTCCTTTATATGACTTCCTGTAATACCTTAATCAGGATAAATGGATCCTTCAGAAGGGAGAAAATGACCCCACACTGGCACAGAAAGATTTGATTAAAACTTATACTCCTCCTGTGGCAGCCTAAACATCCCAGGGGATCTGCCATTGCTCAGCAGAGTAGATGAAACAGCAGACAAGGGAAATGCTTTCTGTCTGAGACAAAGGGTTTTATTGCTAATGGGCTGACATCCACTCTCTGTAGGACCGTACTATGATCAGTCTCTCGTTTCCTTTAAAATCAGTGTCGCAAGTTTGGTTCCAGCGTGATTAATTTTCCCTTTACGGATTGTCTGTCATCTACTTTTAAGTGAGATTTTTTTATAAATGAGGCAAAGCAAAGACAGAGGTGAAGCCTGTGCAGAGATAAACATTTGTGCTGCTGAGACTCCCACTGACTTGGGCGCAGCAGGGGCCAGGAGTAATGGGGGCTCACAGGTGCGTGATTAGACCTCTCACTGCGACCAGGTGATTGAAACACCACAGCCCATCGCCAGCATTTACAAAACACCACCCCACGAAGGTACTTCGTTTAAAGCAGACCCGGCACAAACCAGGGGCTTCACACGTTCCCTCAGCAAAGCAGCAGCTGAGGCCATCAACAGCCTTTCGTTGTGTCTGCACAGAGAGCGCTCCTCTGACACGGGCCCTGGCCCCGGGCCACGGCTGCTTCTGCGCCCTCCTGTGGGCAGCACTGCTGGGCCTGCCCGGCGTTGGGGGACCACACCAGGCACAAGCAGAGGGGCCTTGGGAAGAAAAGTGGCACATTGCCTTGAGTAAAGCTCCTGTCCTTCAGCCCAGGTGTCCTGTGAGGCTCTGGAAGAGAAAGGGCACATGTCAGGCAGGGACCTTGCATCAACCGCCATGCAAACATTCGAAAGCTCCCTCCCTGACTGAGAATTTGATGGTTCAGGTCATTGTCACCCTCAGTGGAGCCGTTTGCTGACCACCATCCTGCAACAGAATCTTTAAAAGTGTGATTGATGCAAATGTGTGATGTAGCTGAGAAGTGCTCTGAGTTGTGCCTCATTTTCAGTACTTACAGTCATTGTGTCTCATGAAAGCCTCTAAATAAACTTTTTTGATTGTAGTAATTTAGTTGTGGAAGTAGACCTCTTCTGCCTGGGCCACCCTTCTGCCAAATGCCACTAAAATATTACTGGTGTCTCAAGCAGCTGTTCTAGTTTTTAAGACAATGGGAGATGAAAGAATTAATTTAGGTTTCCTTCACTCCCATTTAAGAAGAAATGCTACTTCAAATCTTATGCACAGAAAGAAGTAGTTGTCATATGGAGCTGAGACACAGACCTAAACCACTTGATTTACTGGTTCTTCTGTTGAGTTTTGTTGTTGTCCAAACATATCCAGCTGATGCACAACAGAGGACCTGTCCATATTTTGGTACAAGAGATCATAATAGCTTTCAGCAGTTTGAGCAGTTATTTAGGTGTTTGTAGCATGCTTTGTCCTTCCTATTAAAAGGCCAATAATGACATTTCAAATATTAGAACAATCATTCAAGTAAACTGAACACCTCACTATGCACCTACATGATATATACAGCTACCATAGTTAGACAAAAAGATCAACGAACAATGTGATCATTAACAGGAGTTCAAGTGTAATGTCACTGAATTTGTGACTGCAAATGCAGAGTGAGAAAAAGGAGAAATATTTTTTGCCCAGGTAATTGCATAAATGACAGGACTTGACAGGAATTATTAATATAATGATATTTTGATGATTACAGCACCAAAAAGGTCCATTCTGCAAGTGTCTTTTTGATTATGGGAGCTGACTTAGACCTTCTGTGCATCAGTTCCTTATCTGTAAAATGAAGGGTTTAATTATTTGTTACTTATTATTTGTCGCCGTTTGTTCCAAGAATGTATATGCTAAAGATTTTCTACTGTCTTGATATGACCACAGCAGAGTGTATATTCCTCAGGTCTGGTCAAAAAGAATGGGGTAAAAAGCTGCTGCAAATGTCAACACTGTTGGTGAAAGGCAGGAGATAGAGGGAGCACAACTGATAAGTTTGCTGCAAGCTCTGTGTGTGACTGTGGTCAACCAAGGAGCTCTTTCAGCCTAACTTTCTGCTCATTAAAGTGTAAACACTACATCTTTACCTCACAGTGGTGCAGGGAAGCTGCATTAGCTTGGTGTGTTAAGTCTTCTAAATCCTTGAAATCACTGAAATAACGAATGTTGCTACCTGTATGGGCCCATTGGATGCAAATGTAAGAACCTCCAGTTAATGCTCTTATTTGATATACTATAGATTCTCATTAAAAGAGAAGCTTTTATGCTTCATGCAAGAGAGATTACTTTTTCTGGAATTAGCAGCTGTGGGTCTGATTATATCTAACATTTTGGTGTTTGCAAGCATGGTGTGCTATAGACTCAACACAAGTTTACATGAACAATAAACACAATATTTTCATTATTATTTTTAATATTGCATAATTTTAGGAGTAGCAAAACACAGCACAATTCTAATCTTACCAGCAGGATTATAGTTTGCAATAAAAAAGTCATACTGGTTATTAGCAGTACTGTTAAATCACCAGCCTGACTTGAAGTCTTCCATCTGGAATTGTAAGTTAAGGAGAGTTATCAGAGTAGTGATTTATTGTGTAAACAGATCTTGTTGCTGGCTTTTAGGAAAACCTAACTTCAAAATATTTTTATCACACTTGACTGAAGTCTCCAACTCTGAATTATTAGTTAATAACACTTGAGCAAAAGCATAATTTAAGTAAACTTTGAAACAAAATGGGGCCTTAGATACCAGATTTAGTGCTTGCCTTAGGTAAAGCATTTTTCTTTTAGCACAGAACTGTAATAGAACAGAAGTAAGATTTGTGACTGTTCCATCTATTATTGCATGTACATCTTACCTAATGGCAGAATACTATTTCCTGAGCTATTCTTTCCTCATTCATGTATTGGGTATTGTACCACCGACAGCCATCACACTATAACTGAGCAGAGGACACCCACACACGTTCAGACATGTAAAAACCACAGAAGTTAAAAAGGCTTTCCACAGAGGGAACCTTGATACCATCCTTTCTTTAGCATTTCATCTGTTTTATCAATGGTGCTTGAGGAAAACCATGAATTTCCTCATCAAGGTAATTTGTAGCTACTTTAGAGAAGGCGGTTACTATGAAAGGAATAACCATACCTTGTCCTCTGTCAACAATTTCTTAGCGTTTATTACAACAGTGTAATAATACTAACAACCAGCAGATGCCAGCATAAGCATGCAAGCACTAAATAAGTGCCTGGTTCATGCTAAAAGGCAAGGATGGGGCAGATCTCCAAGGTCATCCTGCGGTTACAGTCTCACCAAGAGCCGAAGTGCACTTCTTCTGTTTCAGTGTCATACAGAAAGAAAAGGTCTGATAGTCAAGTCAGATTCAGACGGCACTCTACTAAAGTTAATCTTGGATTTAAAGAGACCACTTCCTGGAGAAAGGGCTGTGTTGCTACAACTGCCTTCTCTGGTCAAAATGGGCTAATTTCTACATGGAACTTTGACTGGAATTTCTAGCCTAGTAGATCTGTTTTTTTTCCTTTGCATACTAAATTGAGGATCCTTAATATCAGATCTTCTATTTGCGACTGCACAGAATATGCCAAAATCACTCCATCATCTCTGCAGAGTAGAGTGGACCTTCCAGATATGTCACATCCTTGGCTGCAGGCATGAAGTTTTGGCAGGAAGAATAAAAGGCCAGGTACTCATGGTGCAAACATACTGCAAGTCTTTCAAGTGCGGATGGTTCTTATCTTCCAAATTTGCCAGTGCTTCTGGACAAGCCTTTGCAACACCATGAACAGCCACAGCCTTCTGAAACTAATTGAATGATGGAAATCACTTCTGACAGATTTCTTCCAAAACAGAAAACTTTGGTCCCAGAGTGTTCAAAAAATCAGCAGGCAAGTCCTCACTTCCAACAGAGGCAGAGTAGGAGGAGTTACTTTGCTCTAGTTCTCCTTCCTCAGCATATATGCAAGGTTCATAGATGGCCCCATTATCTTCCAGAGTGTTTTGGTAATATATTTTCTAAAGAAGAGAAGAAACAATGAAAATTGTCATCGAAGGTCCTACTGCCCTTTTGGAAATCAAAGGAATTCATGGTATGCAAATTAAGCAGGTAAACGTAAGGTTACAGTGAAGAGTAATTAAACTTTCTCTGATAAGGAAAAGTTTTACTGAAACTCTCAGCAGCATAAGCACCAGAGCCTGAACTTCTCCTAGAGTACAAACAAGGCAGAAACGAGCATTTGATCTGTCCTGGCCAGACAGCTACCCAGCAAATCAAACTTTAACCTTGCACAGCAAAAGAAAGCATTTTAGCTCCACTTCTCCATCTTGAAGAACTTGTTACAGGTGAAAGACCCCAGCCTTACAGTAACTGCTGGGCGAGCAGACAGAGGCAGCAAAAAGTCTAGGAGATGAGACATTTTCAACAAGGAAGTCTTGAATATTTCCCCATCAAATATATCCCTTGCTTTCGATTGTAATGTTTCTCAGATGTGGGCTGAGAGGGTAGCTGAAGCCATAGCAGCTTTCCAGCTTTGCAAGCTTTTTTTCCTATTCTTATAACTAACTTGACAAAGGAGGGATTCAACATTCATCTCTTACCTCACCCAGTATTTTGTCCACTGTCTGTGTGATGCGATCAAGGTGTCTTACTCTGAATGTCTCATAACTTGTGGACTGGTCATCCTGGAAGACAGACATAGTATCTCAGGTTTGACCAGCATAAAGTCACCTACTAACATAAATCAAATATATTTCTCCCTGTTTCTCTCATCCACTTCTTTTGTGCTGTCTTCTCCAGTTACATTGCAGCTTTTTCTGTTCAGGGGCTTTCCTCTTCTTACAAGTGCATAGAGTCACTAGCTGTAGGCAATCTCCAGTAATTAAATATGTTCTTTCCTCTACATTTATTGGATTTCTTTCCATTAATGGCACCAAACATGACCAAACTTTCACACAGATGACTCTAGCTCTAACTATGGTCTTAATGATTGTGGAATTGGGTTCTTCCCTACATAAAAAAAAAAAGGCTATTTTACATTTTCTTTGCCTGCTGTAAGATGGAGACTGTTCTTATCTCTTGGTAATCACTGTGTATTTATGAACAGAACACATGGCAGTCATCTACTGATGTAGAGCAGAATTTTCTTCAGGCATTCCTTACAATAAAAAACTCTTAGAGAATTCAGTACAAAAATCTACAGAACAAACCCAAAAGCCTTGAAACCCCCAGAAGTACATCTTATAAAAATACTCCTAAATCCTGTACACACTTTTACAGTATGTTGAGTAGAAGATGTTGACCAGAATGATTTGATAGATATCTGAAGAATGATGGTTCCATCTTACTTATGCCAAGAACTGAATAAACCCTTGTGCATATTAATTCAAGTACTGTGATAAGAATTTTGGAAGAAACTGCTCTTCTAAATATTTAGAACAATAACTAAGGGAAAGGAGAACAGGAAT
>NW_008587627.1:25188-32575 GCF_000691845.1 Merops nubicus
TGTGAGAAAAAAAATAAGTTAACAGTATTTTAAATACCAGTGGATTCTCCAACAAGTGACACTTAGTTTCTAATTGAACTATATTGCATTGTTCTTCCCACCATTATTAATACCAAACCTCATTTTGGAACTACCAATTTCTGTGTTATAAAAAAGGGCATAAGGAAACAGGCAGTTACCTCAGCAACCACTTCTCTTCCAGCCTCCACAGCCACAGGTGGTAGAGCAGCATGATCTGTAATATCCAGCTCAGCCTGCACACAGGGAGAGGGGTAGTATTAATAAGAACCTGAACTCGGCTGCTGCTGTAACACCTCAGCACACTGTTCCCTTTTCTACCTTCATCTCCTTCTTTGTTCCAAACACTAGTAAGTGCAGTGTCACAAGAGATGATGTGCCTCCTCCTCTGCTGGGTTCATCAGCAGGATGAGGCACCTGGGAAGGTCCTGCTGATACTAAAAAATGGTAGGAATGACTGATCATAATAGTCTGTCACTAGAGCAGCATTATCCAGTCCATGCAGAACACAGCTCCCCAGATACTCTTAGTGGCAAAAAACACAGCAAGCTTTATTTTGCTCAGTACAAAATGAAAGGAAACATAATAAAAGAGACAATTCGTGGTACCAGATTCAGCCACAGAACACTGGTGGAGTACTGTGAATATATGCTTTTGTACTCACATGAGATAAAGGCATTCTGCTCTCTTCATTATAGTTGATTAAAGTCTGTTCACCTTCTTGAGGTGGAATAATAGCTTTGCTTTTAGATCCAGGCACATAAAACCGGCAAATCAGAATACTGGAAACTGTTGAAAAAAGGCAGGCAATGGTGAAATGGGCCTTGTGAATAGATCTGTGTGGCTCACTACAGTGGGTTGGTGAGGTACCCAGCCCCATTCCAAGTGAGCTAACTTGGAAACCTCCAGCCACGTAGCTGTGCAGGTGCAATGCTTGGCCTGGAGTGCTGGCCCTGCCTTAGAAAGTCAGACTGTTATCTCCACAGAGCACTGCACTGACCAGGCAGGCATATTGGACCACTGACAGGTAACCAGATAATCTATGAATTTTTATTTTATATTTATTTTGTAACAGATAATCTATGAATTTTTGCTTCAGACAAAGAATCAGAAGTTCAGCAATAACCAAAATGAGCTGTTACAGAGTAAGTAGCTTTATAACAAGCAATTACTGAGTAGAGTAACCCTACGGGAGTTCATTATTTCCAGTTAGCCACTACATGGCTAATGTCAAAAAAAGTAAATTATTCAATTTTATGAAACGCAAACAAGAATATTTACTTTGTTGTACTAGAGTTCAGCGTAATGACACATTTACATCTACATTTACACTTACCAGTCATCTTCTAGCCACAATCTAATGATTTTCACAAGCAACAAGCTGAAAAATTCCACTTGTTAACATTACATTTCTGTTTATTTCAGTGTAGTTGTTTTCTTTTTCCCTTGGTTACATACTTGTACTTGTTGTTCATACAATAGTATTCTATGTATCTGTATTATCTTTCCTTTTTCACTTCTTTATATTACACAGTCCTCACTTTTTCACATCTCAGCCATGACCACAGGTAAGTTTCACTAATCTTTCTAGTGTCAGATGACTTGCATGCATAACTTATGGGGTACTTACCCAGCAGTAAGAAGAAAGCCATCAGTATTATTGCAATGGCACCACCTCCAAGTCTCACTGCTGGCTGTAGAAGTGGTGAATCTTTACATGTATGTCCATCTGGGCAAAAGCAGACCCTAACATGCTGATTCTGCCTTGTGGAAAATCCTTGCCTGTCCTGAATAATGATGGGCACCAAGTAGCTGCCTTGTGGGAGGCTTCTTAACATTAGAAGTTCAACTGAGTCCCCTAAAAAGAAGACAAGCAAATTATTTCAAGAAGGAAGTCTGATATTCTACAGCCCATTCTGTTGATAATCAAAGAGAAACTCATTTGCACTTCAATTTCAAATACTTTTTCCAGACTTTACACACCACAGTAAATAGGATAAAATGACATCCCAGTTAAACACCTTGCTGAGCCGTCTGGGCAAAATGTTCTGTCCCAGTCCTGCTGCATTCTGGCAGAATTCATTAGGCAGTTAGTAAAATGCAGAAACGGTTCCTCAGCTGTCTCATCCCCCTTTCTTCCATTTGAGCACATTGCTTCTGGTCCTGTCCTCAGCAGAGATGAAGAACAATGTAACTTTTTTTCAAATTGCAGAGACTTTATATTTTGAAAACTGTTCTTCTATGTCCTTTCAGTCTCAGTGAGACTAATTGGTAACAAGCCATAAAGTTAAGAGAGAGTGAAATAACCAGAGGGCACGTAACTGACAATACACTTCTCATGAAGGATACAAAAGGAAGAACTCACCAAAGTTTCTTCCTAATTTCCAGTTATGCTTCACATCTTCAGAGTGTTCAGCCAGCTCAAATGTAAACGGCCCAGAATGTAAGTGGACTAGAGCAGACTTAGCTTTTATAAGGAGAGGCACCCCTTCTTTTTTGTTACACACATACAAAGAAGGAGCCACTAATGTTGGCATATGATCATTAATGTCTGACAAGTAAAGCAGGATGGTGCCAGTACCAGTCTGTGGTGGAATACCTAGACAGGAGAAAAAGAAACAGAAAAACACTTACAACTGGGCATTGACACAAGTCAGCCCATTGACAATTTCTCTCTCTGTGGTTTATCTTACTGGTCACACATAACACAAGTTTTACATGTGAGGGTGTTCTGCACTGCCATTCTCTACTGTGATCCTTAGGCTTGCTATCGTTTCGTATCTAACACGCACCTCATCTCAAACAGTTCAAACACTGCTTGAATATTTTCTGACTGGCTACTTACCATGATCAATAGCATGAACAATAATGGTATACAGGCTGTTGTTCAGGTAAGGGGATTCTTGATCAAATTCTTTTTCCACAGTAAGAACTCCAGAACTCTCATCCACACTCAGCCAACCATCTGGGTCATGGGCTAGTTCGTATCTCAAAAAGGAAGGAAAAATTTACCCATTACAATCTTAAAAGGATTTTGAAGAATAGAAAATAGCTATGGCATATTTCTTTGTCCTCTTGAGCTCTGTAGGTATGTTTACTTTGTAGTGATGCTTACTTTTGTTAACTCTATGACAAGCTGTATGTTCCAACACAGCCAACAAACAGTACCCACACAGGCCAACAAGTACCCACTTGTACAGGCCCATCAAAACTGTTCCTAGAGGCAGAAAAGTATCTAATTTACACACCAGATTACCATTCTCACAGGCAAGCATTTCTTAGTCCTTCACATGGCATCAGAATTGTGTTGTCAAAAGTAAAATATAAATAATGCAACCTGGGTTTAGGCAGAACTGTTTTGAAGACAACAGAAATATTGAGCAACCAAGGACTGACCACACCTTTCAAGTGTATCTTGCAGAACCAGCTATCTGGATCTGCAGTATCATCAATAGCAATGTGCATCTCTAATGTATATTTTCATTTAATTGTAAATATATGTGTGTATATATTTATACATGTACATACACCAAATTAAACTTGAAATTTTATGTTCCTAAGCTATTTCTTAATCTGAAAGATAGAAGCATCTTCACTTACTTTATCTTATTTGGCACATCACCTGGATATGTGGCAGGATATCTTCTAAATACCCTCCCAGGTTTCATAGAATCTTCCTCTTGGACAATAAGTATAGGAGGATGAAACCTAGGAGCTCGTTGTGGTTGCAAGACCTTGATGTTCACAGTTGTATTAGTTGATTCTAGGCTTGAAATCGTCACAATGCCATTTTTACACAAGAAGAAAGGTTCTTCATTTGATACAGAAATGACAAGTCTCATCTCAGAGTCATCTTCATAGCTGAGAGGCTAAAAATCCCAAACAAACATCTGATGAGCAGTAACAACCTTTGGTTTGGCAGTCACCTCTAAAACCCTGGAACTCAGAGGTAAGCTGAGCTCACACAACTCAGCCAAGATGCTAAGCTACCAGTCTTGCAATCAGACTGGCCATGCCACATATGGCCATGCTGCAGCTCAACTGTTACTGCTCCTCACCTCAATGATACTCAAAACGCCTTCATTTGTGTCTGGATCTGTCTCGATGGTGAACTGTTCCTTCTCATTGCCTTCTGTTACTCTGTATTTTGCTCTCCAAGCTGGAGTGTTGGGAGAGTCTTTGTCTTCCACCTGGAGCCGTAATACAGCTGGATGTTCTTGACCTGCTGAAATTTGCAGCTGGTCCTGGGAAGGGAAAAAAGTAAGGACTATTTCTATTCTCCAAGGGGAACAAGCTTGTTAGCCAGTTCTGAGCCAGAGGACCACCACCAGACCACGTGGAGCTACTTTCTGCACACACTGTCCTTGTTTGCAGTGGTTCATGTGTGACCTCCACTCAGTGACAGAGACCCCCTATGGGAGTTACAGAACTAACTTCCCTCCAACATATTCCCATTGACTTCATAAAGAACTTATGACTAAACCTCATCTTCATCTTCGTAGGTGACTTTGTACCCACTGTTGCAACCCAGTACCTATTTTTACTGTTGACAACTTCAAATACTTACACCAATGTTTGACATGACTCTACACTCTGAATGTGTGTACTGGGTTTGGCTGGGATAGTTAATTTTCTTCATAGTAGCTTATATTTTTCTGTGTTTCAGATTTGGAAGGAAAATAGTGTTGATCACATATGGATGTTTTGGTTATTGCTGAGCAGTGCTTACATAGAGTCAAGGCCTTTGGAAAGTGGTGAATGAATTCCTTGGTATGCTTCGCTTGTGTGCACAGTTTTTGCTTTACAGATTAAATTATTGCCTCACCCCATGAGTTTTCTCACTTATACCTTTCCAATTCTCTCCCCCTTCCGACTGTAGGGGAGCAAGCAAGTGGCTGTGTGGTGTTGAGCTGCCAGCTGGTGCTAAACCACAGCAGTGTGACAGTATGCAAATTATGAACACAGTCTTTCTGGGACCTGAGCTATTAATGGGACCAGAGCCTGAAAAAGGATAGCTCTTGTCTGAGCTCAAAGTGTAGCTGTCTATCCATTGAAGCTTTTAATTCCTCAGAGCCCTCTCCTGCCAGCAAGCTCAATGGCTCCCATTCAATCCTCACAGAATCTGACAGCAGAAGCACTGCGACCACACCTGACTGCCCTGGTGAGAGGTACTGAGCTTGCAGGCAGGCAGGCTTAGGGCCATTGAGGTCTTCATGGATCAAAAACCAGGATCTTTCAAGAGAAGATTGTAATTGGCATCTTAGCTTCTCAGATGCTAGAGAAAGTCTGACAGCATCCTTATACTACTAGTGAGACAAAAACCATCTAGTGCTATACACAGAAAACTAACTGTTTATCACTGTCAGTAGTCAGGCTTTCTCCCACTGTCCACATTTTTAAGAGATACTTCTTCTAACACATAAAACTCATTCACACGTATTTTGGCCTGATTCTGCAAGTGTCTGAGAGTTTCCACTTCCACTGCTGAGTGTATGTAGCAATTTGAAGGACTCAGCTGTACTTAGAAAGGCTCAGTATAGTAATAATGTTTTTCCTTACATTATCACTAGTAAATACAGGGAGGTGGTTGTTTGCATCTTCAACAGCTATGTTCACTGTTGCAGTAGATGAGAGCTGAGGAGATCCATGGTCACTGGCTTTAATCAGAAGTTTGAAAGAGCTGGCAGTCTGAAAAACAAAAGAAAGGAATTTTCAAACCCAGTTCTGAAGCAGTTCCTGTATTTTGCCAATCACAGCTACAAAGCTGGATTTGAGACTCTCCCCCTTATATCTGGTTAACATGTAGTGAACACGTCTCATGCATTAAATGGTAGGAAGCTGCCTTGTCTACATTACCTTGTAATCCAGGCATTCCGACAGAAGTATTGATCCTGTGGTAGGATCAATAGTAAATGTGAATCCATCTGGAAGGGGTATTTGCATACTTAGAGAATAGGACACCTGAGAATTCGCAGAGCCACCTTCATCTTTGTCCAAGGCAGTAACTTGGAAAACTGGCTCATCTAGGATAAAGAATCGAGTTAGAAGTGTTTAGTCTTGACATGGGAGTTTTTCAGGTCTGTCTGCAGGCTCTTGAACACACAAGTCCCAAGAAAAACTCTCCTGTGGCTACAGTTATCCCTGCAATAACTCTGGCCACCAACTCACTTGGGTAGCAAATCTGCTTAAAGTACTGTTAGACAATAAAGAGAGTTACCACTTTCCTGAATTTACTTTATCAAAACATTCACTAGTTATTTATGCCAGTTCTCAGTCAGCTCCTGAGGAGCTGGCACTATGCCCACATCTACACACCCAGATTAAGTCTTTGTATTTCTGAAGCAGTGTGTCTGACCACCTTCTGTGAGCAGTGTGCATGTGCAAGCTCCAGATCCACACTGCTGATTAGTCTGCTGAAGTTTTGGCTTGTAGTTAAGAAGAAATGTCTTAGGATTTTTTCCAGAACATCTCCAAGGCTATGCTAATGTACACTGAGGTTAATCAGACAAGAAGTCAAGAGGTAGGAAATAGTCCTTCACAGGAAATAGTCCCCAAATGCATGAGTGTTTAAGTAAAACCTAGGGAGAAGGGCAAATTTAATAAGAAAGGGAAAAGAAAAAGCATTAAAAAGAGAGCAGTCATACACAGACCAGTACTACCCCGTGTTTGGATGGCACTTACCCCTCCTGTGGTTCTCTCGGATTGTAATGTTATATTCCTCCTTGGGAAACTCCGGTGCGTTGTCATTAATATCTCTAACCTTTATCTTGAAAAATAAAGGGTGGTCCAATGGTTCACCAGTTTTTCTGTCCACAATATCGAAACGTATCTAAATGAGTAGTGACACAGAATAGAGTGAATGGTAGCATTTAGATAGCAGAATAGAGCAAAAAACTTTCAATTTTGAAGCTGCTTCAGTTGTATTTGGCTTTGAGCTGCTTCACTATGTCATTGCTTCACTTTTCAGAGTTAGTGGATTCATCATGGTCATTCTGTACATTAAACAACACTTTAAAAAATAAAGTCAGTACCTGGAGCTGGATCTGGGTTATTTGAAATGACTGCCTAGTATAAAATACATAAACACCCTTGGGGCCAGACAAAAGAATGCTTTCATATGTGCTTCCCGATTCTGAAGTATTTATTTAAGTAGTATGTTCAGTTTTCTCTAGCTGCATTTCTATGATGTCTTGGCTCCACATCCACAAATGTTCAGGTGATTCAGTTCTGAATGCCGAACTCTTCTGCAACCTTTTTTCTGCTTTAAAACCAAGCCCAGAATGTCTGCCCTGGAACAGCCATGTATCCACTGAGGAAGCACAGAAAGCATTCCGAAGCCTTCGACACTGTCCCCCACGACACCCTGGTC
>NW_008587628.1:0-26754 GCF_000691845.1 Merops nubicus
CAACATCCACGACAGAGAAGACAAGAAAGTGAATTTTGTTAACTGTTTCTGTAATTTAAAAAAGTTATTGCACTATTTGTTAACTTATATGTTTACAATGTTCTAAAGTTCTGTTAACTTAATTTTTCCTTTTTATAAAATTTAAAAGGGTGATATGTTGCAGTGCGCCTCCTGGAGACAGAGGTTTCTGTTGCCTCTTTGTCCCCAGACATGGGCACACATCCAGAATTTTCCATCTTTCCCAGGTTGTGGTTGGCTTAGCCACCACAAGACCAATCCCCTAACACCCATTGGACCCCTGACCTGTAGGTAACCCATCCAGGTATCCTTATAGGACAATGCCTTTGTAAACCCACCTGCCTACCTGTTCAAAACCCCTGGCCCCAAGGCCACATGCTCTTTCGCTTCTCCCCCTGGGGTGGGTGCTGTTTCAGTGCCTGCCTCAGGTGTTTTTTGTTTGTTATTTTCATGTTATCAAAACCTTTTATTTTGGAAGAAAGCGATCGTTGCCCATCCCTCCTTTACCCGCCACTGTCCTCCTCTTGGCTGAAGACCACCCTGGAGGTACTACCGGGGTCCCGCTGGGGGTGTTTTCTTCCCGGGCAAAACCAGCGGGCTTAAAAACCCTCTCCAAAATATATTTTTGAATAAGTAATACTAGATAACTGATGGTCTTTTGTTATAATTATTCAGAAATCCACATATATTTGTGTTTTTTAAGGATAAGGCAGCCTTATATTTATACCTAGAAGGGAATACTTTCTCGGCCTCAACCCTAGGCTAAGAGATCTGTTTTTCTAATTTTGTTATTCCTGGCAACAACAGAAATCCACAAGGGTTTCTTTGTTCATAACCTACAGGTTTCTCTACCCTGCAGCAATTCTGAGTACTTAACAAGCTGGTTTCTGAGCCAGATGAGGGAAGGAGATATATTTACAATAAAATAAAATTGCCAATGGAAGTCCGAAAACTGAATGAGCTATCGCTTTCTTTCTTTCTTTCCTCATTTTCATCATAATACCATAAATTAAATTGCCTTTCATTCTCTTGGAAAGGCCTTTGTAGTTACGAATCCAAATTGTTATAACATGAAGACAGTTCATTCCTCCTACTAGCCTCTAATTCAGTTTGCACCTCTGCCACTGGATCTTGAAAAAAAATAAAGCTTGGTGGAGAAAGCCACTGACTGTTAGGATGTTTCTGAGTTAGAAACAAAAATGCAACTCTTTGAATGGATAAACAGGAGTGAAAGAGCTTTTGGTCATTTTGCTTTTGGAATTCTGAAATGCTGAAGCTTTGCAGCACTCAGCTGCGTTAATAAACTCCTTTGAACATATCCAGAACCACAACCCGTCACCTTGGAAGTTTCCCTGACTCTTTTCAGGAGCTCACTGGTTCCAACATACCTGCACTACACTATGTCTGGTAAATGCTGTCCTGTATGAAGCCTGCAAAGTGCTGCCCTGTAAAAGTAGTGTAAAACCTGAATAGTTTCACAGGCAGTCAGAGTGTGTCTGCTGTTCAGGAAGGATGAATACTCCAGTGTTCATTATGTTGCATCCTCAACGTCCCCACATCCACGTGAGATGCCATCTCTGCTCATGAGAAAATGGAGACTGCATTTATAGCCAACCACTATACATGCTACACAAAGTGGGAATCTGCTTTGCATGCCATATCCCTTGGATTCATTTTTTCCCTTTGGAAAATGGTATTTACTATTTTTTTTTTTTTTTCTTCTGACTCTAGAGCTTGTAGAAATGGAGGTACTGTCAAAAAGGAAGTCCAGATAGGCTTTTTTCCCCAAAATAAATTTGGAAAATTTCCTTCAGTTTTTTTTTCACTGATTTTTTTTTTCTGATATTTCAAGAAAGATACTGGCCACAAGAGTTAGTTGGCTGGGATAGTTTTTCTCATTGGAAAACATATTTCAAGAAACATAAGTAGGAAATGGCAGTCTTCCTGCTTATACATTATAATGCTTATACATCCCTCAGTGAAAAATTACCTTATTCATTTTGAAATAATAGTAGTTTACACACAAATATTAAAAATCACAAATTGGAAGAGAACCTTCTTTTTCTTCCAAATTATCAACTGCTGGAAATTATATATTTTTGAGCCTTTGTTCCAATCAAGAAGTGGCTCAGGTTTCCTTCCATGTATCCTATTTCTTCTCCTTCTCTGGTGGAATCACAGAGCACTCCCTTCACAGCCACTGCAGTCTGATATGTGCATGACAGAATGAGCAGAATGATTTCTGTGTTTTAGGTGAAATGACTGTGGCGGCTGAAATGAATGATGAGTACTAAGATTTCCATTCTGAAGTCAAGTGAGCAGAAAATACTACAGCAACAAGAATCCTTCAAACTAACGTAAGCACTGTAACTTTTAAAGGCCCTTGTTTCATTATTCTAATTGTGTGATCACTGCTTTAATAACATTTGAGTGCATTTAATGGTCTAAGCTTGTGAAAAGCTGCAAGGTACTTATGCACAATCTATTAGCATGTTTTGAATGCCTAAATTTGTACCATGTTTTATGTTTCATTGTATTCTCATGCAACGTGAGTTCACTGGAGACCTGAAGCAACTGCTTTGTGATAGAACAGCCAGCTGTGATTTTTGTGGAAAGAGGAAGAGAGGTGGAGAGCTGAACCTACCTATGAGAGCACACATGTAGATGTTGCATCCATCTACAAGTGTTGGTTGAATAAACATCTGATTCTCTGGTAAAGCTTTCCAGACTCTAAATGATCTTCAAAAGGCATGCGCTATTAGTTAAAAAATTTATACATTGTTTTTATGTTTCACTAAAGTATTTCACAGAAGCTTGGTTTTGTGTATTTGACTAAGAAAAGGCCCTATGTATCCTAGTTAGTTTAACATAGTACTTAATGTTGCCCAGCTTTAGTTTTGAGAAGAAATTTCTCAAAGCTCCTGCCAGAAAGAAGTATTTATATCTTAAAGTTTAAATTTTGTTATTGGAGATAGGCAAGGTCAAGATCCCTCCCTGACAAACACATTGTCTTCACGTCATTTAATTGCAGGCATCTCTACCATAAACATGTTCCAATGACTTGCCTTCTGAGTGATGAAAATTTGCAGGCTAGTTCACACTACCATCCATCTTTTAAGGTGCTGTGGCCATGACTCCTAAGAAATAGGATGCCTAGTCTCAGCTTGTGCAATGTGTCAGGAGGAATTCCCCAGACTCTTGTAAATCGATTCTTTTATTGCTTCATTATTGCCTGAATGCAAAGCATTTCCTGCAAAGGATAAAAAGCAGAGATAGTAATGACTCTCAAAGCTAGAGGGGATTTCCTGCCATATAATCTGTTTACTTATTCACTCCAGTGAATTCCTAAATCTAAAATTTGAAACTTTCATAAAATGATGATTAGGAGTTTCCCTGGTGCTCTTTGAAAGATGTACAGTTTGAGAGCACCACATGAACCAGAAATATTTCTGTTGTCTTGTTTCTGTCATTTTACCACTTGTGCACATCTTTGCATCTTTTTAGGCCTGATGTTTTGAATGTAGAAGTTACAGTAGCTTTTATGATGTGAAGTTTACTGAGGATGTAATTTCAAGATGGGATTTACTTGAACTCCCACTACTTTGCATCCTGGTGACCTATTAATTGAGAGTCTACTAATACAGAATGGACCAATGCAACTCTTTCTTTACAAACTTGTCCAAGAGAAAAACCAAGCCCTTAATTTCATGCTTTTCAGACATCTTCAGCAATCCTGCTGCTTTAGGGGATGTGATATGGATAAGAAAAAGTAACCTGTAAATAAAAGGTCTCGGTAATGATGCATTTGAATCATGCTTTGCACGTTTGACCCTTATCCTGCCTTGTCTTTGCAGTGATGTAATTTAGGTAAAACTTAATATAAATCTTGTCTGGTTTTATATTGAATTCTGACTAACACCAACAGGACTTGGAAGAGAGAAAAAAGGTAAATCTTAAGAAAAACAGGAATAAACCACTATGGACCAGGATGGCATTGCTTGTTGAAATTCCTTTCCAGGGAAATTGATGCTAGCAAAAGGAAGGTTGACACAGTTGCTTGCTGTTTTCTCTTTTAACACAATGGATCAACTTGGACATACAGAAATGAAGCCAAAACTACTGATAAATCCACAATGAGCCATTCTGTGCATTCAGATTTGGAGTGTCTTCTTATTTAGTAGAAATCATCACAGAGAACAGGCTATTAAAAACCCAGCCAAAATTAATGCTGGTAAATATGTGATCAGAGAAAGACAGAGTCCCCAGATAAAAGATGAATAATGGCTGAAAGTTCTTAACATATTTCCTTTGATTCATGGGAGCATGGTTATAGCACAGGGAAATGCCATTGCTTTCAGATGAAACAAATGGCTCTGTATTGACTATTGAAAGCAACAGATGTTCTGCAAACCAGTACTTCCACAAAGGGACAGTCTTGGAACTATTTTGTAAACAACCTAGCTTAAATTTTAATACATGCACTTTGAGGATGGCTGTGTGACAGAAGCTTGTACAGATGGATCCAGGAAGCTGTGCAATGCAAAGGGCACCTAACTGAATTTGGAAAGCCTCAAGCAGCCTGGTTTGTTGTTTGGGAAGGAAAGTCTGAGTTCATTTGCCTATGCTTGTATATTTTCTGTGTGTTTGTCTTTCTCCACACATACGTATAAGAAAAATAGTTTGGTTTTTTTTCTTAAAAATGCCTGGATGATGATGTCTGTCAGTATATTGATAAGCAAATAATATTAAATTTTGTATATGGAATTTTCTGAAACTTATTTTTTCCCCATTTGAGAGTTTTCTTTCATGAAGTGAAATGAGCTGATGTTTAGCTAATGCAAAGCAATATCACTGGATATATTTCTAATATTTTCTGTCAGAATTTACCCTGGTTCTAGAAAACAGAGCAGTATATAATTATTTGATGGTGTTTCAACATTTTATTCTTCCTCCCCTCTCTTACCTTTACAGAGTGGGAAACCCCCAAATGATTCTGCAGCAAGACCACGTTACCTGTAAATTTCTTGGGGTGAGGGGAAACAATCTCACAGCTTGCTGGGTTGGTAAAGTACATTGAGGAGAAGTCATCTTGGCTCTCACTGGAGCTAGTGGTGTGCTGCATGGTGGAACATCTGCTGTTATAAGGGCTGATTCTAGCTGTTGAACTACAAGGAGCTTTTCCAATACCTGCTTAATGGACTCACCCAGAAAGTCAAAACAAGTCCCCACATTTTCATTTTACACTTTGGCTCTGATGGCCCCAGGAGATCTGGCAGCTTTATTCTGTAAGGATCTTTGTGACTACTCATCATCCACACCATAAGTCATTGCCTTACTTGAGAACTCCCACCTGGCATACAGTACCAAGAAGAAAAGTGCTTAAACCCTTTTACAATGTTACTTTCAAAAAATATATCCTGGTGAAGAAAAGCATAAATCTGCCCTGGAAAAGGCTCTTCTATACTTTTGGGGTTGGATGTTATTTTTTTCATTTCTTTTGGATGTTTTGAAGTTTTGCATTGCCTATGCACCTCTCTTTCATGAAACAGAAAAAAATATTGAATTTATCTAGTCTTGAAGTCAGTGATTTGCTTATTTCAGCAGTCAGCATCATGGATAGTCGCATTTCTAGGCAACACTGCTCTTCTGGTACACATATGACTCAGAGGTCAAGACTTAGCAGTGCTCTTGCGCATGTGTTTTAAACTAGAGAAGCAGTCTATTAATTGAGACTGTAAACAACCATATGCGATTATCTAGCCTTGAAGCTGGAGCTAATGTTTTCTTTATTGAAATGGGCATAAGCCATACTTTTAATCTCATTGAATAAATGGGCTTTAAGAATGTACTTAAGTGCCTTTCCAGATCTTCTCAGAGCTGGAGCCTTTGAGAATTAATGTTGCTGACTAAGAAGCCCAGGAAAAAGCAAAGGCTTATTTATCTGTCACTTGAGAGGTAGATAGATGAAAAATACCAGGCTGTTTCAGGAGATTCCAGACAAAGGAGGAACTATTAAATCTCACTTTGCAAAAGTAATATATATGAAAAATGAACTACTGCCTATGCTGACTGATTTGAAAAAGAATCTGGTTATGGTTATACATAATACCGACTGAATGCCACTGAGATAATGTACAGGGGAAAAAAAAAAAAAAAAAAGAGAAAGTTAGACTAACCTCAAAATCTACATTACAAAGCAGATTTCCTGGTTGCAGAGAAATGCCGTTTGAGATATATTTGTGTGGACTCAGAAAGATATTGCTCCAGCCCTTAGGTAGCACATGCAGTAGTGTCATGTTACCTCCAGGGACAGCTCTAAGAATTGTTGTGCTAGAGCTTTTCTCCTTCAAAGAGAGCAGTTTGCTTTGGATTCAGATAAGGTAGCATCCTGAATGCCAATATGATCGTAATTAATACAAGGAAGGGACAGGCATAATACTATTGTTATGGCTATACTAAAAATCCATTAAGTTTATAGGAAGCTCCAGACAGAAATAGCTTGCCTTCTTAAATAGCACTAATGAAAAAAAGGACAAAAAGTCATTCATAAACTGCCACCACCCCAATGCCCTTGCAATATATTAGCCCAAAATAGCACATTGATGATGTATAAATCTATAGAATTGCAATGGGGAACCATGGTGTGTACAAAAGCATGCTTTTCCAAGGGCATTTCCATTATGCAACCCACTACTGTGAGTCGATAGATTTAATCCTTTATTTCACTGTCTGGTAATTAAAAGGGGAGGGTTACTGAGGATTTTTGACTTCATTGATTTATCAAGGAATCGATGGGAAATTAGCATATTAAGAGTTCTGAGTAACAGAATTATCCATCTTGCATTAGAGCATCTCAATGAACAGGGCAAAGTTTCAGTTTTCTTTGACAGATGCAGTGGTGACTCTCCCAGCTACTGTTGAAGCAAAATCCCTGTAGATACTGGAGCAAGCTTTCATGGGATGACACTGAGGTTGATGTTGTTACTTATCTCCTCTCCTTTCCTCTCCTCTCCTAAAGACAAATGATCTTAATTCTGGACCAGGACTATTGGCACTCACTTGGAAGATGATGACAACTGCTGCCCTAAGTCTTTTCCAGTGGCCTCGAGAAGAGACAGCCTGCCAATATGTCTGTCCTGGTGACTCCTGATATCATGACACATTGTATTTATTTGCATTACCCTTACCTGCCCTAGTGTTCTGTGCTCACTGGTCCATGTGAGCCCCAAAATTCTGTTGGCAAAAGGCTCGGACCAGGTTGGAGTCGCAGCCACTTAAGGAAGGCACTGCTGTCATCAGACCTGGCTTGATGGCCCAGCCATGGCGCCTTCTGCACTATGCATGGTCCTGAGGTCCTGGAATAAGCATAAATGCTCTTGATTTGTCTGTAGTCACAGCCAACCCCAAACACTGCATGAAGAATGAACAGATTGTGGAGGCACTGCTATCAGCTGAATGGCAGGCCATGGTGACAAACTGATGTGGGATTTTGGCATGAGACAGGGGAGAGATATGTATGAGTAAGAAACTAATTACTGACCCTAGCAGATGCCATTTACTTTATTAATAACTTTTAATATTAGTAACACTGAGTAAAATTAATGTAACAATTCTAGATCTGAAAAAAATTCTTCAGTTTAAAATTAAATTAATTTTTGTTTAAAATAAAATCCTACACCACAAGCCGATGAACCTTTATGCAATTAATTTAAGGCATTCTGAAAGAACAAGGGCTCACAACTGCAGCTTTGAGCACACTTGATTTAATGCTAAGTATTATTTGCTTTTCCTCTGGCAGATATAATTAGTGTCTCTGTAAACCCCTCAGACTCTGATTTGACTTAATTTACCATTAGAAGAATGAATCA
Organism: Merops nubicus; assembly: GCF_000691845.1. NCBI lineage: Eukaryota > Metazoa > Chordata > Aves > Coraciiformes > Meropidae > Merops > Merops nubicus. Next base: position 7,887 of record NW_008587628.1, read on the forward strand.
ATTGCTTTTTAGCTGTGTCACATATCTATAATCCTGACCAAGAACATACTGCACGGGATAAGCCTGCACTAGCAGGTAAATGCTGGGGGCTGACACTGTTATTTCTGCTTCTGTGGTTATTTTTGTAACAGGAAGCTCATCCTGAAACATCTTGATATTTTGGGCAGTATCCCAGTGGAATCTAACTGGACGGGTTGCATAACTGAAGTGGACACCATTTGGCCTAGTCAGATCCATGTGTGCATTCAATGTGAAGGATAAAGATTCACCATTCCAGTATGTGCCCAAGCTTAAAATTTCTGGGAAGAGACAATGAACTCTCCAGCTTAGTCTGTGTTTTGCAGTAGCTTGTATTCACAACTCTGCAACTTCTGAGTAAGGTGACATCCCTGAATACCATCAACTGCTTAAACATCATTTGCTTTCCTAGCCCTTTCCTTTGGACTGGCCCAAGACAGGTATGTGCCTGTCAACTGGGATAAAAGAACATAGCTATTCCCTGGTGCACAAACCAGGCAGCTTTCTGAGTGTTTTATTAGTGGTGTTCACAAGTGAATGAAGAAGAATAAAGCCAGTCTGATAACCTAAAACTCACAGAATGGCAATTCATTGCTATGCAGGAGTGATCTATGAAAAATGTAAGCTGAAAAACAAAGGCCTAATATTACTGATACACACAAGAGCTGATTTAAGAAAGCCCCAAATCATCCCTTTTCAGAGACAGTGACATTGTCTTGTTATAATGACGGTGCCTAAAGTATTTTCTTTGAAGCCACAGTTAGAATTACATTGTAGCTTTTTTTTTTTTTTTTTTCCTGTTGTGGCTCTAGTTAATTTTAAATTATTTCATTATATCATGTGTTTACTAACTGGAGCTAAATTACAGTAGTCACTGCATCACCCAACGACCCCTCCAAGGCCAAGAAGGGGGATTAAGAAAAGGAGAGGAGACTTATGAGTTGAAATGAAAACGGATTTAATGAAACAGCAAAACTAGTATCCATGTCATGTAAAGTATACAAAGTTATACTCAGTCCAGCAAATGTACCGTGGTCACAATGAATGGGAAAGCAGTCCTCAGGAGTTGGAAGAGGAGCAGAGTCAGGAGAAGTCCAGGGAAGAGCAGGAGCCCTTAATACTGAGCGTGACGTTTATGGGATGGGATAGACTTGTGAGGCAGTTCAAGTTCAAGATGAGTTAATTATATTATGGCAAAAGCTGTTATTGTAGGATGCCTTCTGATAGACCACCAACCATCATGGAAAGCATTTGTGCATGAATTTTCAAACAAGGGATTGTGTGGATAACCCTGAATTAAACAGGCATGGCAATCTCTGACTATTTGTAAGAAGGCAGAGGAGGAGGCCTGGAAGTGGAACACTGACTTCAAAAACTGGGTTTGGGGAAGGCTTGTGAAGTTTGCCATTTGCTGGAGCAGATGGAGAGCCAAGGCATGATAGGAGAGAAGCTATTGAGGGAGGGAAGGCACCTGGAGAAGACATCACTGTCCTGGCACAGGACCCAGGAAAGGAGCCAGGCTTCTAAACTCCCTTTCTTGATCTATGAGAGACTCGATACATCTGCCTTCCTTCAGTGAATGAGAAGGGGACCTGGCATGGTGAAAGAGGGAGAAAAGTTGTGTCTGTTGATTTCTTGTAGACTAGAGAACTGAAGAATGGTTTTGCAAAGGAGCAGTGTAAACGCTCAGCAGGACTAAGCACTCTGGCCCTCAGGGCATGATATCTCTACTGCAGTTATGCACAGATGTCACTCAGACTGCAAAAGCTGGACAGCAGGTGTGGCATATGTACAAACGCCTGTGCTCAGTTTATTTAAAAATACACTTAGAGAGTTTTGCGTACTGAAGGCTGCAAACTTGCTCTGTGCTACCACCGTCGTTTGGAGTGGAAGAAAAATCATCTTGTTGAGACCCCTGGGGTCTTGCAGGCTGGTTCTGCTGCAGGGAGAGCTGCAGGTGGCCCTTGTCATCTGCGAGGGGATGAACCAGCTCCCCAGCACAGACCTGCCACGGGCTCTTTCTGTTCCCCCAGATGTCAGGACCTTGATGGAGGGCAAGTTCAGCTTGATCCTGCTGCTGGGAGATGCTGCACCTCATTTAAATCAACAGAGTCCATGTACAAGGGGATGTAAGTAGGATTTCTTTCTTTTTTAGCCCTTCAGTCAGTCTGAAATAGGGGGCTGCTTGTGCTCTACACTCCTGTGCATACAATTATGCTTGTAAATATATTCATACATTTAGTGGACAGAAAGTACAACATATCAGTCTTTCTTCTTGCCAGTCTGCATTTAAGACGTGGAGTGAAAGGAAAGTGTGTGTAAATGGCAGAATGTGTGTGGGAAAAAAGTAGGCTGAAATGACTAAAATACTACTTTCTCAAGGAAGTAGCTACTGTATGAAATACTTCATCATTCAGTGGAATACCACAGATCTCAGTTTATCCCTCATCTCTCAAAATATTGTACAAGTAAATCAGCTTCTTATGATATGTGTGATTCAGCTTGCGCTTTAACTTGTTCTGTACCTTGTCAGTTACAATCTGGACAGATTCCAGAAAAATAAGTATATCTCAGAGTGGATATTCCACAAATAATGGAAACTCTGATGTGCTGAAATTTGACACAGGACATAATAATTTCTGCTAAAAATACTGTTTAGGAGAATCAGCACAGAGAAAGCACATTCTGTGTGTTGGGTCAGACACTGTTTACTGAATTGTGGAGTCTTCTCTGATGTATCTCATAAACAAATTTCATTTTATATATAGGAGTCTACTAAATAGGTGGACTGGGGTTTTCTTTTGCAAAACCATTATTTCAGTTACCACATTTAGAATTAGAATACACACCCTACAGAAGGACATGTAGCGATAGGATGAGAGGCAATGGTTTTAAACTTGAGCAGGGTAGATTTGGATAAGATATTAAGATGAAGTTCTTTACTATGAGCATGGTGAAACACTGGCTCAGGCTGCCCAGAGAGGTGGTGGAGGCCTCAGCCCTGGAGACATTCAAGGTCAGGCTTGATGGGGTCTGAGCAAACTGATCTCGTTGGGGATGTCCCTGCTTACTGTAGAGTGGTTGCATTAGATGACCTTTAAAGGTCCATTTCAACCCAAAGCTTTCTATGATTCTGTGAATTTCAAAGAAGGACTTTATACAATGTTGCAGAAGCCCTCCTTATTTGGGACTTGCAGAGCAAGATGTTGCATGTGTTCTGCTGGCAACACAAAAAAAACCTTCCACATGGTCAGAAATCTGGTAACTGTAGTGAGAATGTAGTAGTAACCACATGCTTTAATTGTCATCTACTATAACTTTTTGCCAATAATTATAAACTGAGCATTTGGGATAAAAATAGGAAAAAAAAAATGCATTATGTCTGTCCCCCTAAAAAAGTATTGCACTCCCAGAGGTTTTTTCCATAGTTACAGCAGTGAGTCTTGGCTGCTTTTCATCGTCAGTGACAAAATGGGAAAGAGGAGTATGAATCACATTAAGAGATGGAGAAACAGAGTAATTGTGAAGATTATATTCTTTTGAGGCCCCTCACAGGTTGATGGAAGATGTGAGAAAAGCACCTGTTCAAAAGGTACATAAAACAGCTATTTGCCAAAACATGTCCTGTATTACAGGTCCAAAATCATAGGATTTTATACTGTTTTGTGGAAACTAGATGTATTTTTCAACTGATTTGGGGCCAGAAAATGCCATGTCAGAAAATACAGAGTTATTGTATGGTTTAAGTGTAATCAAAAAAACCTTGAGATGCTCAATCTTTATATCATTCTCTATCCTGCACTTAAAATATGGCAGGCTTGAGAAATATTGGATTGCAAAAATGAGGGGGAGTCTTCCCTAACTAAGCACCCCCTTGACTGTAAGCATGATTCTTTGCATGAGCTATTTATAGGAATGTCAGCCCCAGGTACTACACTATATACTTTTTAGCATATAATCAGAGAAAATCCATTATTATTGTATAATTCTGGGAGTACATCTAAGTAATAAATGTGTAGTCTTGTGTGAGAGAAAAAATACATTAATACTTTGCTGCTTGTCAGCAATATGGAAAAAGTTTACCAAAATCATGAAAGAGAACAAAGGTCATCTTTAATTTGTACAAATTGATTTTAATTAATCTAATTAATGTCTATATCCCGTTGTTTTTGGCAATAATGAATACAGAATTGTGCCAAACATATACTATGAATCTGATACAAAAAACTTTGGCAGCTTCACATTCAATAATTCACAGCAACACGCTGAACCCTGAGCACTGTTCCTCTGTGATACTGTGGTGCTAACTAGAAAGATAAATTGGAATTTAAATGTGCTGGATAAATGAGCCCATTACCAAGGGTTTAGTTCACTGTCATTTTAAGATGACAGTTAGACAAAAGATCTGTACTTTACTTGATATCACAAATAAGTCATCGTTCTAGAATTTTTCAAGCAGATGTGCTTTTAGAAATAATAATTTACTCAATCCCATTATCTTAGTATGTCTGGGCAACATTTTTCAGGCTGTGCTATCAGCAGAAACACAAACAAGCAGGTTGCCTGTGCTGTGGCAGGAGCCTGTTGCAAGGTCATGGATAGCCATAAATACGCCCTTCCAGTTTCTGTGTTTGCAGCACTGCCTTTCTTCACTGCCTTTTGCCATGTGCCTGGAATGGTTGTTTGGGCAGAATTCACATGCTACGTTCAACAAACCACATAAAGATTTTTTTTTTTTTTTAAAATGGTTGCTGCTGTGCCATCATCACCATGATACATAGAATAGATATTTGGAAAATTCTTTTTATTCCTCTCATTTTCAAAATATCAGAAACTGCTAAACAGGTTGTCTATGACCAGTCACGAAGAGTCCATGCTTCATACGAATCCCTTTGTGACAGGTTTATATGTGATCAGGGATTAAATGAAATGTCTAAATTTCTCCTCTGGAGGGAGCCTGAGTCATGGGTTTGTTTGATTTTCCTCCAGTGAAACAGACCACTTTCTCCAGTGAATTCCCCAGTCCCCAGGGTAGTTTCTAGCATCAAAAAGAGTATCTCAGAGATACAGAAAATTGTGTTGCAGATCAGGAAAATCTCTGCAAGGAGAACAAGTTCTTCAATGGAAGTGATTACCAACAAATGCGGCCATATAGAATGTGGGCTTCCTCCAGGCAATCACTGTAAAATCTCTGAGTACTTATCACAGTAAAGAGACTCTCATAATTTATTTAGGTTTATATAGTCTCTCTGAAATCTTGGATGGTGCAGTTGCACTCAGTCTTTTTTTAATCATTGGTATTGAAATTTTTTCTAAGAAGAATTGCAATTTTAACTACTCAGTCTTCCTACGTCTTATGGATTATCTTTTTTAATGTTTCCCAGAATGCTCATTATATCTTTTCACTCTGAACTATCTTTCAGAACCCAAACAGGTAGTGAGGATTACACCTAAGCTGCAGGCACTATGATGACCCTTTAACCCACTCAGTGAGCACACTTGCAATTCACCTCCAGTGTGCTCTCATGACTCCCCACAAATGAATGAATGACCTGATTGCCTTTTCCCTGAAATTACTGTCACCACTGAAAGAAAAGGAATCTGCATACATTAGGTCTTTTTCTGAGCTTGGCTTTTATTACCTTGACAAGAACAAACTATTTCAGGCTGTCATTTCTTGCACATTCAGCTGTAGACAGGTTTCCTAAAGGTCAAGTTATCTCATCCCAGAGAATACCAGTGTGGACTGAAAAGTGTATGCGTGTAGCTGATGTAGCTCTCCACTGAGACAGCAAGGCTGACTGAAGCAGAATTCAGAGGTCATTTTCTTCTGGTGTCAAAAGTATGCCAAATCGGAAACCTGCAAAACAGTGACATGGTGTAAGGCACTAATCTTTATAGAACATTAGGAACTGGAATTAGGTACTGGGTCAGGTGCCAAGTTCAGGAGGGCAATACAATAATCAGTGTTCAGCAGAGGATGGATAACCTCAATAGTCCCTTGTCTCATCTTCCTTTGTGAATATCTATAACAGGGCACATGCACAAGAGTACCTGCAGAAAAAATTACTCTGCAGCATCCATGATTCTTCAGTGCTCTCTACTGACTGAGCATCTCTCTTTCACTGCTTTTGCAGAATTGCAAGGATACAGGGCTTTGTTGCTCCTTTGCTACCAAAATCCTTACATAAGAACATAGTGAAGCTGAAGACACATGTTCAACCACGATTAGCCAAAGAGGTGTGTTTCTCTAAACTTCACCAAGTACTGCCTTCAGAGTAGCATCCTAGTGCACTAGAAGGAGGAGCAGGCTATTCTTCAAACATGCTTAAAACTTGGGTTGGTCTTGACTCCACACATGAAAGGTAACTGAAATCTCTGAACACCACTAGTACCTCTGTAGTCTGAAAACTGTCCTTGAAAGACTGAGATACATTGATGAAAGAATCATTTAGAGCCAGAGACACTCATAGACCAGCCCCATCCTATGCCCAAGCTCTAGATGAGAAGGTTTGTCTGCCTGAAACTTTTGCTCAACACCACAAATAGTTCTAATTGTGCAACTCCTATCAGTGGAAAGTGCCAGCTGCTGAGTGGGGTCTTTGTGAAGTTCCCAAGTGGGAGTAAAAAAGACATGCTAAAGAGGGAAAGTGTGGAAAGATGCATTTTGAGCCAGCGTTTGGTTTTCCCTATGGCATTTTTGTTGTTGTTGCTATTCTGACAGTATAAAGGAGCATTCTCATAGGTAATACAGTCATACATCTCTCTATTGTTCTTAATGCTGTCTTTGGCCTAAAAGAGTATTAGGAGAATAGACTGGAGGAAATGTTTACTGGGCTGAAGACTTTTCTAGTTGCTGTCAACTGTTAATAAACTCATAGGAATATGCTGGGCAGCCAAGCCGACAATATGTACACATGCTAGTGTTCTGCCCTTGTTTGGAAAGCCCAAGAGTTCAGAAAACATATTTTCTCATCCTCCACTAAGGATAAGGTGCAGCAAACAATCCTGTACCTTGCAGAAGAAGCCTCTGAAATCTGTTGATCACCTTACATACAATAGGATGTAAGACAAATCCAAAGCTTCTACGTATTCTAAAAGAATCTGGTATAGAAAAAAAGCATGAAGCTTGCCTGCTTATTCTTGCATATAAAAGAATAAAGCCCTCAAGAATGACTTATTGAAGGTGATTTTAAGTATTACTTCTATGTAGTAATGTATACCTCTTCTTAGGCAGTTGATCGCAGTGATTCCTTTGACATTTAGAAGTCTCAAATTATGAATCCATCTTGTTAATATTGGCTGATTTTCCCATAACTCTAAAAAATAAGACTATATATAATGTTGTATAACACACAATTTTCATCCCTTTTTAATTCATTTTTTGGTTGTATGTTTTTATTCCATGCAGCAATTGAAAGCTGTGGGACAAATAGGAAATTTTTGCTTCCTTTCTTCTTTTAGGAGTGCAGCAGTGATTCAGTGGTGGATTAGAAGGCCAAGAATAAGATTATGTCCCTTGAGCAAAGGACAAGTTGTCACTGTATGTGGTGCAACAATTGTGCTAGAAAGCAAAATCCAAGATTGTTATCAAAGCAACAAAGGCTGCTTACAGAGGGCAGTATGACAATATTTTGAAATGACATAGTAGAACACTTGTGTTTTAAGAAAAACACAAACCCAAGTAATTTAGTTATTATTGTGTTACTGTAAGAAAGATATAAGGAGCTGGGATCATGCAAAACATGAACTCCCGTTTTATCAAAGGTTATATAGAAATGTTGACTAGAGGAAAATCATTCTGAGTAGCAGCTCATGTCTAGACTGTCTCAGCTCTCCCTGACTTTCCTGTTGAACATTATAACCTTATTGATATAATAGCTCCTAAGCTTGATTTATATAAGAGAGGTGAAAAGGGATGTTGGCAGATTTAGCTCTATACAGATGAGTATGTCTCAGAGGTCAGAGGGTCTGAAGGTAAGCATGTGTTAGCACATATTTTTTTCTGAACTAAGGCTGATAAAACCACAGACTATGGTTAGTTTCCAACTTTTGGCACTTTTTATGGCATTTATAAACCTAAAATAGAGTCTGTAACAACTTCACTTAAATGACTGACAGATGCCAGGCTTGATCACCTTTTGCAACTATTTGCAAACAAGCAGTGAATATGGTTTTATTTGTGCAGCATTTGTGGAATAGCTGGTTCCATACAGATTTAATGTGAAGCTGCATATTTGTCCACAGACAAGAAATTTGCTACTCATTATTCATCATTCTTTAGCTTAAAATATGGGAATAAGAAAAATACCTTATGAATTCAGTTATCTGTCAGATGCCCAGAGTACTCAATCAATCATGTTAAAACACTCATTTAAAAGGATTGAGTTCTAAACTCTGTGAAAATGTAGTTTAAATAAGCAAATATTTCATGCAGTTTTGAGGGGATATGCCTTGTTTTCATGCTTGATGTATTTCTGAAAGACATTTCTACTCCATGAATGTAAAGCTGCTGGTCTTATTCTCTTCAGATGAAATACTGCTGAACAAGTGCACAGAGAACCAAGTCTGCAGTATGTGGAGAAACAGCTGCCCCTGTGCTTCAGGGTGATCCAACAAGGTACTTGCTCTATGGGACTGACTATACAAATGGCTAAAGGCTGTCTGGGAGTGATGAGTACTTCAACGCTTACTAAGGCATATGGGCCCCAGTCTCCTTTATCCTGATGATGTTGGATTTGAATGCATCTTTAAAATGGGGGCAGCTACTTTTACAACCTCTTTAAAGAAAAATTGGACCCTTTGAGAAGCTGGGAGTATTTAGCACCCTTCAGAGTCAGCTTCCCTGCCATTTTCTTTTTCTGATTGTCACGTCAGCCTGAAAACAACAGATGTGTGCAGCTTCATGGAGAGATTGTTTTATAGATTTAGAAATCTATAAAAAAAATCACAAAAGGGCCAGGAACTTCAGACATCAGTAGAATCACAGAAATGCTCCTGTATAACTCACGGCATGGCACAGCAGGAGGTGCATTCGTACACAATCCAGTTTCTTTGGAAAGATGATGGAAGACAGGTTTTATCATATGCACACCACTCTGCTTCTCAAATGCAAATATAGATCTCTATAATTTACAGCTTAGAATTCTTTTAAATTTTTTTTTTAAATTTTTCTTCTTCTTCTTCTCTCTCTCTCTCTCTGTACAATTGTGCAGACATACTCTCTGAATAATTGCAACAGTGGAGCTTGTGTTTGCTAGAGAGAACTAGATTATGCTGTGAGTCTTCCAGTAAATTCACACACTCTGAACATTTCAGCAATTTCCATTTCCAATTGCCACATGCAGAAATTTCTCTCATAAACAACATTTTTTACCAAATGCAGAAACCCTGCAGGTTGTCGGCTTTCACTCACACCACTTTTGTCCAGACAAAAGTACGATCTGGAAGAAACATTCATCAGAAAACCTCAGTCAGCCTTGCACATAGCCAGCTGGGAGGTAGGTTTCATCTGGTTTCAACCAGTCCTTCTGGTAGAATTTCTCAGGGACACCTCATAAATCAGAGGAGAACAGGGCTGTGGGCCCTGGATGGATCTGGTATGTTTTGGCCAGAGGCTGGGACTAGAAATCTGAAGGAAATACCCCAGGGTAAGTGCTCTCATAAAAATGCTGATGCTCTCAGAAAATGAAGTCATTAAGAACATCACACAAAATCTATTCTTGTGACAGTGTCTATGGGATTTCTTAGAACAAAACCTTTTGAAAGCATGTACAATAGAGGGATTATATTGTAAATGAGTGGGAGGAATTTGTCTTATGATGAACAAATTAGCTGGAGCCTCATTTTCTTTCAGTAGAGCTGTGTCTTTCCTAAAGCCACAATAATCTATCTTCCTGGCTATAAGTGATGTGAGGAGGTTTAATGTGTATCTCTTCAGCGATAAATATAAATATTCAGCGATAAAATGATCCTTCTCTGTAGGATCATGTAACCTCCTGATATGAGACTTTCGTTTGAGAAGGAGGATGCTATTCATGGAATAAACACCTCTCAGAAATAACAGTGTAGAGTAAAATCTGGCCCTGAAAGCTGCAAGGATATTTACAGTTTTCAGAGATGAGGAAATAGATGATGGATGAAGGGAAAGCCTGGAAAAATGGCAGGGTGGTGTGGCATGGCTCATACGGTGTGTCTGCAGAGTGGTTGTTGAGTGTTAGGAACTCAGATGAGTTTTGGGGAAAAGGAAGGTGCTGGAGGGCTCAAAATCCCCATAAGACATTCACCGTGCCTCAAGAAAAGTAATTTTGTATTTGCCTGTGGCTGGAGATAAGCTGAAAATAAAATCACTGGGAAAAGGAAGCATTGGGTTACCCTCCCAAATCATCCACTTGCTGGTGCAGCATTATACTCAAAAATAAACCAATTTCTGCTTTTTGACAGGAGATAATTTTGGAGTTTGGATGACTTTGATTTTCAAGGAGTTATCTCTAGAAAAAACCCTAACGTACAAAGGTACATTGACTATTTTATAACTGTTTAGACTGTTATACTGCTAAAGACCACCTGATTCTCCCCTTCTCTTCGCCCAGCATACCACTGTTCTGGCTGCTGGCAGTATATGGTGTCCATACGCACAGGTGCAATGACCCCAGACAGAGACCAGTTTTTGGGCTGAAGCAGCCGGCACATAAGCTCCGTAGCTCACCCTTGGCTGTGGTGCACACCTTACTCCAATACAAAGAAGACACCAAGCCTTCTTGACCTGGTTCCCTGCTTCTTGCAGCCCCTAGGGGCCACCATGAATACAGACCTGGTACACTGTGATCTGAGAAGCAGAAAAGCCACTTGCCTTCTGATATTTTCCCCTTTCAGGCACAATTTTTACCTGAATATTCCAGCAACATCATATGCCTTCATACAACTGATTTCAACTGCAGACATGGAGAAGCAGGGAAAACCATTTTGCCTGCGTTGCTGGAGTACAGCTTCAGCACGCCTGGAAATGCAGCCACAGTGCTTCAGTCTGTCCAAGAAAGCCTTGAAGGATTCAAGAGGTAGACAGTGCTCCTGTCTAGGGCCCTGTGACCGTGTGACCACTGCCTTGATGTCCTAGCCCTTGAAGTACCAGGTGAATACAAAACTACATGTATCCCATGGAGTAGAGAGTGCTTATGCTTCCTTCAGACACGTGGTGGTTTCCAATGCAGTGGAGAAGTAGGACTTCATGTCTTCCTGAGAATTTTAAGCCAGCTGTGACTGTATGTCTCTTCTGAACCTGCTACAGTTTGAGGGGGGCTAATGACTTTCGATGTCCGTGTCCTTGTCAGGCAGACCCCCGACAGGCTTCAAGCTGATCCGGGAGGAACACGCACCATGAGCTCAGCTGTCATTTGACTCCACATCCTATTACCATTTCCAGCATTATCTGCTATCTGCCTGTCCCTGTGCCTTGTGTATTAAAGAAGATAACTCAGCGCTGCTGGAATAAATATAGCACACAGCTCTCCTGCCAGGGTGCTTACTTCATTAATCAAAGAAAAAAATGTTTTTCATAGTTTTTCTGCTTGTAATTTTCCTGAAAGTTTTTCTGCTGGAGGCACTGTACATGTAGTCAGCCACAGCATATATTGTCTAAAACAGTATTTGAGTTTCCTGTAAGTAACCCTTTCAATAGCATTACTTATTTCAGAGGAAGAAAGGAATGATGCTGCCAGAACTGAGAGCAGAATGGTGCATGGCCCTTCTCCACAAGGTTCAGCTGGGAGGACAGTCACGGCGGGTTTTGGGCCGAGTCAGCCAATTTTGGAGGCAGTAGGGAGGTTTTGCAGTCAAGCAACAACTTCAGTTATTGGTACATGTGTCCATTTCTTACCAGAACAAATCTAGGCAAGCCACTGAAGGAGAAGGAGGGATTCTTGCCAGTGATTTCTGATCTCTCTGCTCCCTGTTGGTCACGTGGCTGGACCATAGGCCACATGGCTGCTTGGGTGTCATGTCTGCAGGAGGATGGGTACACTCAAGCCCCTACTCCCCCCATTTTTACTCTCAAAACAGTATGGATAAAAGGCCCTTTTTAATAGCTGGGAGGCTGCTTTTGCAGGTGAAGGCTGATGTGACACTATAACACAAGGAAAATCTCTGCAAGTGGTTTTTTTTTTTTTAATATTTCAGATTTTAACAAGGTCTAAAACGACACTATGTCTAGGTTATATGGCTTCCTTTTTGTTTCTTTATTTAGATAAAGTAAGCCTAGAATATTTATTTTATTCTTTTATTTTAAATTATTTGTCTTCCAGTTTCCTTTCCCACTATACTGTGGTAATACAGGCACTGTCTACACTCTTTACTCCAGAGGACTCCAAGGATAACTGAAGAACTCACAAGTTTATAGCATCAGAAGCACAAAAACTGTAAGAAGTGAGGAAGAGGACGTGGATTTTTAGCCATGTTGCCTAAAACTCTTTCCTTTTTGTTTTTTTGATGACTCTTAATTAACACAGGCACCTGGCAGACACTCAATGCTTGAGAAAACTCCACAGGCCAGTTTCTCAGTCCTTTAAGAAGACTTTAAAAATAAAATGGAGAAGGCAGCAGATTATATCTTAGAAACAAGAAATAAATTGTAAATTTATTCAAGTTTTATACTTTTTTTTATGGAAAACCAAGTGGAAGGAAAGTATGCTAATGTTTTATTTTATTTTATTTTATTTTATTTTGTGGTTTTGTATGTATATACAATACTGAATGACATATCTTGATATTTTGTATGTTTATACAATACTGAATGAAAGAAGATATTGGAGGTCAGGAAGCTTGCTGAGGAAATCTTAATATGGAATTAATCCTCCTTTTAACAAAATATTTATGATTAACATTACTGATCAGGAAGAGTGGAAGGTGTTTTCTTCGCAAGAGATACTGTAGTATATTTAAAGTGGTAACTCCTACATTTAATCAGAATTTGCAAGGGATCACCTCTTAGATCCTTTAGTAAAAATACTAAAAAACAGGTTGCTGCAAAACTGTGTACTATGATTTATCCTGCCAGATGTGGTTAAACAGTAATTTATGATCAGTGCCCAACACATCATACTTAAATATCTGCACTCTCTTTCAAATAAGAAGCATTAAGGTCACCTTTCTTTCTCCTGTACTGGAAGGGGCTGTCTTTGTTTGGATGGCTGATTCCTGAGCCAAAACCAGGGAATTTTCTTGATACTAATGAAAGAGGGCAGAAGATAGCATGTGAATCCAATTTTGAGGATAATGACTGTGCTCTCCACTTTCCAGAGCTGGCAGGCTGTTTTCAGATAGAGCTGTAACAGCACATTTTTCTCATCCTCTGCCCTTTCCAGGGGTCATTTGACCCGGTATACACTTGTCAAATGGTACAGTTTGCAACGGAACTGAGACATATCCAGAGCTCAGAAACAGTATCGGGTGGATCTTTCTCTCACAGTAGATAATGTTACCTGAGGAATTGTTTGGGACTCCAGACAGAAAAAACATACGACCGTAAGAAGAGTCAGGGCAGCAGGCTGGATCTGAAATGACGATGGCTTTAGGTGCTGTCAGAGAACCAGGAGGAGGAAGGCAGTGAGATATTTTGGAGCTCAAATATTTGTTCCTTTTCTCACTCTCTATGAACACCTGTTATCAGGAATTTACAGAAAACATCCTCCAGAACAGCTAAGAGTCAAGGGTGTCCTCTACATATGTGGATATCTACTGTTGCATCTGCAACCTACATCCCAATAGCCTTTGCTTCTTTCTGTGGTCCCTTTAATTGATTTCAAATATCAGAATAAATGGTCTGAGGGTGGAGATACAGCTGCTATGAGCTATAATTTGACCTCACATGAATACATGGTTTCTGCAGGGAAATGCTGTTAAGTTCCAGACAGGAGAGAAAATTAAAAAAAAAAAAAATATAGCTTCTTATTCCTTGTTAAGTATCTCACAGCCAGTTTCGGGGGATATTTATTATGGGCATTTTTTAGCTAAACTCTGCATTCCTATTTAGTTTGTTAGCAGTTTATGTTCTGTCACAACTCTGTCTCCTATGTGGAAATCACGTCCTGTTTTTCTGCAGTTTATAAGTAACTTTCAGAGATTAGTCTAACAAACTGACAGGTATCCATGGACGTTACTGTTGTATTAGAATAATATCTTATGTGAAAAGCTAGAGATTCACATAACATACTCCTGACACATGATTTGCTTTGTGAATTACTTACCCTAAGATGTCCCAGCATGTGCTTGTGGTAAATAATTAGCTAAACCTTTTATTCAGCTAGGTGTGTTAGTGTACATCAGGCACTTCTGGTAAAGGAAAAGCATGTACATTAATGTGATGCTATGGCTTGAAAACATTAATAAACAGAGATGGTTTAAAATGGGATTGTTTAAAGCCCTGAGTTATGCAGACAACTCATCTGGAAACACTGACATCTCCCTCCTGGATTTCCAGTTTAGATACAAAAAATGACAGAAAGTAAAAAATAAGGTCTCAAACTAAGCATAGTTTTGTGAGAGCTCTTGCTAAGCAGGATATGTCTTTGTGCTTATCGTGGTTAAAGACTGGCTATACATGCGTCTGACCAGTTCTGTGCTTGGACCTCTCACTTCACAGGAGGAGGTGTTTGTCTTCATGGGAGTTGTGGTCTGTGATCTAGAAGCAGTTTCTAAGCTTAGTAGCATTGGACTGAAGGACAAAGGAGACATCTTATGCACTCTCTTCTCATGGGGCAATACAAAATGTGTTGGCTACTTTTACTAAAGTCAGCTCTGTGTAACCATGGCCGTGTAAATGGACATCCCAGGAAGAGCTGTAGTTGTCTATGCTTTAACATAGGACTAGAAATTATATGGAACTGAGGAGTATCTTCACTCTCGTGGTTCCTGCAGGCAATGCTGAGCTCAGTCTGTGGAAGAACCAGAATGATAGGAGCAAAACAATTGGGATGAATTCTAGGGAATTTCAGTAAAAAATATCAAATAGGAAATGAAGCATTTCAGAAAGAGATGCTGCAATAAGGGTTTCTATTGTCTAACAAACAGTCTGCCTCTTCTCATGCTACACAGATGGGCTCTGAAGGCAGTGTAAGTTTTCCTCCTTTGCCTAACAATTATTTACATTAACATTGAGATCATATTGCACTCATGCTCCTGAATCTCCCATCCAAATCCTTGTTTAATATCACAGGCAGGGTTTCTGCCAGTGTTTTCTCAAGAGGGAAGCTCTATTTCATGAAACAATTAAATTTAAATTTGTTTGGTGGCCTGAAAGTCCTCAACTGCATTTCAGGCTTATAAACACAGTGGGAAGAAAATGATTCCTGAGAAATGAGAATAGAGTCAACTTGGGGATAAGTATCCTAAATTGTAATTTCAGCCACAAGTCCTGTTTCAGGCAGGAGAGGTCGTGATCCAGACTGACAAGGAATGAAATTGGCAGTGCTGATTTTACAGAATCTAGTACAAGCTTCTTAAGCACAGCCAGTGAAAGACAAGAAGGAGATGCTGGGATGAAGTGACAAAATCAGGAAACAAAATCTGATTTGCTAAAACAATCCTTAAGAGGTGGAGTTCCTTCATAGGGACAAAGGTCACTGAGATGCAGAATCCTGTGTTCAGTTGTAGCAGGAAGTGATAAAGTCAATAGTTAACAACTAGTCAAAATACTTTTTAACAACAGTAGGCAAAAGCCTTTCATTCTGATGGACATAAACTCTATAAAATTGTGGTGATTGCTTAGGGGCTTGAATGCTAGTAACAGAAGTGTTTTAAGATTAGGCTTACTTTGGACCCATTCTCCTATTTTCATATTACAGTAACACCAATGTAAAAGAGCATTCGTGCAAGATGAGAGCTATGCCTGATCATAATATGAAATAAGCCTTGTGGAAACTGTGCTAGCAGATTTTAACAAGTGGGTAACAATGCACTTTAATGTGTCTGAGATGTGATTATGAATGGCCAGCTCAACAGGAGGATTTATTCTGTGCAAACAGAGTCAACACCTAGCTACACAAACGAGATGGGCAAATCACCCCAGGGCCTGAAATCACCCCAGCTTGGCCTGAAAGTCTTTTTCTGACTGAGAAAAGTGCACAAATGGTGTTGTACATTTTTGCTTGTAGCTGGCTCCTCTAACACTAGGCTTGCCATTTCTTCATCAACTTCAGGGTTTTAATCTTAGCATTGTGATATCAGGCAGCTAAATTTAGAGTTGAACTACGTTGGGACACCAGTTTTTAGAAGACACTTTATCAATGCATTGCTAGCTTGTGTTTTGTCTTTTGCAATGTTTTTTGAACAAAAAGTTTATCATACACTGATGAGGTGACACTGTGGATAGCGCTGATCTCCTTTACACTTTTTACTTGGACTCCTTTACACTCCTTTACATGTCTACATGACTTTTCCTTGCTAGTAATGCCTTATTCATGTCTCTGATAAATTCCCTACAAAGCTTCCCCCTTGCCCTGATCCAAGGCAGCATTGCATTTTCTGTTGTACATGGCCTGAAATCAGTCTTCAGCCACAACAGGTTTTCCTCATGCAGGTTCAGTGGTCTTCTTTGCCTGTTCAATGGAAAGGATGACCAACTGCAACTGAAAGCAAACTTTTGCTCTTTGTTTTTGTCACATTTTAGCCCATGCAAACGGTGGAAGAGTAAGGTGGATTTGCTCTCACTGCAGCTCCACTGCTATGCTTCTGGTGCTTTTCACTGGTACGCTTCAGTGGTGTCTGAAGAGATGACGCCACGGCAAGGCCAGCTGTGAAGAGCTCTTGGCAATGCACTCCCTGCACAGATGGGAAATACAGTGAGAGGGACAAGACCTGACTGGAAATCCTTCCGTTAATTGGTGTTTTTTGTTAACTGATGAAACTTTTCTTTTTGAATGTGAATGTTCTTACTAAAATCTCCATCAGGAAATCATTGCTGGGTCTAGGGTAGCAGTGATGTTTATCTGCAAAAAGGAAAGAGAAAGCCTAATCTTGGCTAGAGAAAGCAAGGAGCCTGTGCCAGGGAGAAGAACAGAAGGGAAAAGGAAGGGAAGAGCCCCCAAAGATTTTCCAGGTGGACCTAGTGGAGCTAGTAAGGGGAGGCTGCATGAGTTTTTCTTTCTTAGCCTGCTTTCCTAAACAGAATGCAGAGCACCCCTCATTGTCTTCTGACATGTCCTGTGCATCACCTCTAAAGGGCAGCAGTCCCCACAGATGGGGAGAGACATCCTTCTGTGCTTTCCTGGGGATACTTGAACAGATTGTGTTCATCAGAGTTGTTAGTTTTTGTCCTAAATTACAAAGAACAGCCTTATGAGGTTACTCAAACAGTGGTTTATGCAGAGGAACTCATCTAGCTTTCAACCTGATGGCATTGTGGTTGACTGAAATGAGTTTTGAGCACTCACTTTTGGTGTTACTGAGTCTGGATTTTGTTGTCCAATGCTGTGTTGCGTCAGTAGACAGATTGTTGAAAAAGTTTCTTCAGTGTGCTGCACCTTCAACACCACACATGAAAATAAGAATCTTTAACTCTTCCCTCCCAGTTCACGATGTTTATTTAAATGTGGTGAGAAACTTCATTAGAAGAAGACCTTTTTATTCATTTTGCACCATTTAAAAAAACTTAGATTTATGAGTGTTGTGATGGGCTGACCCTGTCTGGCAGCTAAGCCCTCACCCAGCCTCTTGTCCACTCCTCCGGCATATGGGGGAGAGAATCAGAAGGGTGAAAGTGAGAACAACTTGTGGTTCAAGACCAAGGTAGGTTAATAGATGAAGCAAAGCTGCATGCACCAGCAAAACAAAATAAGGAATTTATTCTTTATTTCCCATTGGCAGGCAGGTGTTTATTCACTTCCTGGAAAGCAGGGCTTCAGCATGCATAGCGGTTACGTGGGAAGGCAGGTGACATAACTCCAAACATCACCTCCTTCCTCTTCCTTTCCCTAAAATTTATTGCTAAGCATGATGTCTCATAGTATGAGTTATCCCTTCAGTCAGTTCAGGTCAGCTGTCTTGGCTGTGCCCCCTCCCCAGCCTGCTCACAGAGTGGGAAAAAGAAAAGACTCTGATGCTGTGTGAGCACTGTTCAGCAACAGGTAAAATACTGCAAGTTATTAACACGGGTATGGCACCATACAGGCTGCTGTGGAGAAAATTACCCACCAAACCCACTACGATACCCACCTCTTATTCAATACCACTTACATCATACCCATGTGCCCCACTATTCAACACGTCATCGGTGGCCAATACACCCTGCACATCACAGAATCATAGAATGGCTTGGGTTAGAAAGGACCTTAAAGATCAGCTAGTTCCAACAGCCCTGTCATGGGCAGGGACACTTTCCACTAAACTTAATTTCTAATCTAATGTACCCTCTTCCAGTTTAAAGCCATTATGTCTTCTCTTATCACTACAAACCCATGTAAAAAGTTACTCCAGCTTTTTGTAGGCCCCTTTCAGATGCAGGAAGGCCACAGTAAGGTCTTCCCAGAGCCTTGTCTTCTACATGCTGAACAACCCCAACTCTCTCAGCCTGTCCTTGTAGGAGAGGTGCCTCACCCCTATGATTTTCTTTGTGGCCCTTCTCTGGACCTGCTCCATGGTCTATGTCCTTTTGCTGGGAGCTCCAGACCTGGAAGCAGTACTCCAGGTGGGTGTTGTGGTGAGCAGAGCCTGCCCTAGGCAGGGATCGG
This sequence comes from Merops nubicus, assembly GCF_000691845.1. Classification (NCBI taxonomy): domain Eukaryota; kingdom Metazoa; phylum Chordata; class Aves; order Coraciiformes; family Meropidae; genus Merops; species Merops nubicus. Next base: position 26,624 of record NW_008587628.1, read on the forward strand.
CGTGTGGAAGATCTCGTGATGTAACAGAAAGCTCAGATTGCCCACGAGGGGCCTTGTGGGTGTGGCTTGTGCTATATAAGCAATTGCAGCGACGCAATAAACGCCATTTGCAACATCCTTCACATTGAAGC
>NW_008587629.1:0-13773 GCF_000691845.1 Merops nubicus
CACACTGCTGGCTCACGTTGAGCTTCTTTTGGATGTTTGGTTTTGTTCTGAAGAACATCTTTCCCACCAAAGTAAACAGAGATATGTGGACATGCTGTGTGTATGGTGAGCTGGGAATTAAATTTGGGTGGATTCTTCAGCTGAGCTGTCAGGGCAGGATGGTGCCTGGGCAGTGCTGGGCCCCACTCATGCTTTGAAGGATGAGGAGAACGATGCAACCAACCCTTGGGAGCAGCTGGGGTGGAGGAAGCAGTTGGTGTTTTCAGGCAGCTTTGGGCAGCAGCAGCTCGTGGTGCAGCACATGGTGAGAACAGAGGAGAGGACTAGCAGGGGGTGGCAGGAGGCACCTCTGGAAACAGTTAAAACATGAATGGAAAGAAGAGGCAGAGAGTGAAGAAGGTAGATTCAGACTGGGTGTGAGGAAGAAGTTCTTCATTATGACAGAGGTGAGGCACTGGAACAGGTTGCCCAGAGAAGTTGTGGATGTCCCCTGAAGTCCCTTAGGAGAGGCTGGAGAGCAGTGTGACTGTCCTGCAGTGACTGCTCATCTCTGAAGCTTCCCAGAAGTGGGAAAGTTCCTCAGTTCCCCAGCATCCACTGTTGTTCCTGGAGGATGATCAAGAACAACAGGGGTGGAAAGGGAGGGGAGCAGCCCTTGGCTTGCTGACTGCAGCCAGTCTTGGTGGGAGCAGAGAAAAGGATGCTTGGGGGGTGATCATACAGCATATTTTTTACTGTGAGGATGGTGAGATGCTGACACAGAGAGGTTGTGGATACCCCATCCCTGGAAGTGTTGAAGGACAAGTTGGATGGGGCTTTGAGCAACCTGGCCTAGTGGGAGGTGGCCCTGCTTGTGGCGGGAGGGTTGAAGTGGATAATCTTTAAGGTCTCCTTGAACCCAAACCATTCTGTGATTCTATAATCTGATGCTACCAGAGTACAGCAAATGGACATAAAAACTTAAGGCTTCTTTTCTAAGGGTAGTGACAGCAAATTATGTTATTATTCTACCAAATGATACTTTAGAAGGGTAGTGACTCTGGGTGCAGAGCCAAGTGACTGGATGCTGGATAATGTTGTGCCCCTGGCCTGGAGGTCTTGGTCCCCTGAGCTGCAGCAGCTACTCCTCACAGAGCCCTGCAACCTTCTAGGCACCTCTCCCCATATGGGAGAGGGGAGAGCTTTTTAAAGCTGAATTCTGTCAAAATTGGTGATGGAGGTCAGGGCTCCAGCCTGGATGGAGGCACCAGGCAGTGCTGGGGATGCAGGGCTGGTGGGAACCCTCTGTGAATCTTCTTGGCCAACGTGGAGGAGTGATGCAACATCAACAGGAGGCAGCAGCCCCGTGGGTGATGTGGGGCCACCCCTCCTCTTGGGGCTACGTGTCCCACGGGGTGTTGTGTGTGAGGCTGGTTGGGGTCACTGCAGGTGTCTGCTGGCACACAACCTGCACCTCGGGCAGCTCCCTATCCTCCCCTTGTTGTTTTCGTTGCTCTCCTGGGGATTTTGGAGGCAATCTAACCTCTAATCCAATTGTGGTGGGAGCTTAATTACACTTGGAGTCGTGCTAGAGAGAAGTAAAACCCTCCCAGCAGAGCGGCCAGGGCTCAGCACTGCTTCCTTGGCAGGTTCCTCCTGCCCCTGGGCCAGCTGAGGATCCTGTTAGGAGAGGGAGGAGGAAATCATTCAGCCTTAAACAGACACTCTGATCAAGTCCACTTGATCCTGTGCAGCCCCAGGTCTACCCAGGGAGGGGTTAATTGTCCATGGCTGCTTGGCTGTGGGCACGGATGGGTGCTCAGCCTCTCCTCTGAGGTGTGGGTGGGGAGATGCTGCACTGAAGTGGTGTTTAATGGGAGAGGGGAATACAGTTTCTCCAACACTTTTATGCAAATGTACTGATTTGATTTCACTTTTGTTGGGAAATCCCAAAATTGGAAGGAATTAAATTAAATTCCTACACAGTGTTGGTGTGAGGAATGAAAATTTCCCTCCTTCCTTGGATTCAAGCTGAAAAATTCAGTGTCTGGTCTAAATTGGGTGGGGAAAGAACATGACTCCCAGCGAATGGTTATTGAGCCTCAATACCCTGGCCCAGGGCTCACCCTGGAGCAGGAGCTGAGCCCAGCAGAGGTCGAGCCAGCCCAGGAGGATGCTTGGAGCCTGGTTTCCCCAGCTCTGAGCAAGAGGTCCCTCTGGTGGGGATCTCTGCTCAGAAGCAAGCCTGAAGCAGAAGCTGGACCTCTGGCTGGTGTGACAGGCAGCTCCCTGCACCCCTGGACCTGCTGCCTGGGGGTGTTGTTGGAAATCAGCAGGTTTGTCCATCTGGCCCATAGTAAGAGGGGAAGTCCCTGCTCTGAGGCTGGTTTCTGACTCTCCTCTTGGCTTGCTGTCTCTCCTGGTAACCCTGGCTTGCCCTTTGGCTGCACACTGGCCTTGGCTTTATCACCCCACGGGGCTCTGCTTCTGCAAACACACCAGGGGGGTTGCCCAGGGTGCAGCCCAGGAGCCCTGAGCAAGGGGATCCAGGCTTTGGTCGTGTGTGTGTATGAGAGCAAGGGGTGCTGGCAGCATCTCCTGCTCTCATAGCACACTGGGCTCACCCCCCAAGCCCCAGCAGGGCTGCCCACGGACCCAGCTCAGACCTGGGGCTCTACAGGCTGAAGGCAGAGGTGGGTGTCCTGCTCCCATCTATTTGCAGTTTCCTTACTGCAAAAACAAGCCAGGAGGAAAATATTTAGCTTATTTTCCAGGAAGAAAATGGCCAGAGAGAAGCTTCATAGGGTGGTTTGGGTGGGAAGGGACCTTGAAAGGTCACCCAGTCCAACCCCCATGCAGTGAGAAGGGATAACTTCAATTAGATCAGGTTACTCAGAGCCACCTCCAACCTGGCCTGGGATGGTCCCAGGGATGGGGCAGTGCCCACCTCTCTGGGCAGCCTGGGCCAGGGGCTCACCACCAGCACAGTAAAAATTTCTCCCTTAGATCTTCTTGAAATCTCTCTTTTAGTTTAAAACCATCACCCCTTGTCCCATCCCAACAGGCCCTGCTAAAAAGTCTGTGCATGAAGTATTGGAGGGCCCCAACAAGATCTCTGAAGAAGCAATCACTGATAGCACAGCAAACCATCTCCTCAGAGGCCAGGGGGGAAGTTTTCCTCCCTGGTTCCTGGGGGAGGGAGAAATCACCTCTCCCCAGCTCTGGACACGTTGCCAGCTGAGCCTTGAGCGTGGTGGCTTGCTTGGCTTTGTTTATGATTCCTGTGATGTCCCCACCCTGCGTCCAAGGGCTTGGCAGCCTTGGGGTGGGAATGCTGCGGGACAATGCAGGCACAGGGTATCCAAGGGCTCTCTCTGGGCCAAGGTCAGCTATTGTTCCTGGGATTATAAATAACCCTGGTGGTAACGACACAAAGCTGAGCCTTGGAATAAGCTGCTTTTCTTCTGTGGCTCTGAGGGGAGGAAAGTGGAACAGGGCGAGAAAGGAGCATCCCAGGAACATCCCACCTATCAAACAGGGTCATAAAGTTATCCCTCAAGTTCCTGTTGGGCCAATAGTGAGGGTTTAATTATTTTTTTCCTGCAAACTGTAACTTGCAAACCTGCTCTGAGGAGAGATGTAAAAGAATAAGTGTGTTTTCTATAATATTCTTAAAATAATTCTAAAATAAATGTGACATTGGTGCCTGAATGTATGTGGCAACCTAAAAACATTGGAATAAATTTTTATTTCTTTAAAAAGAATAAATGCTAAATATTAAATAAATTTTAAATAAATTTTAAATCCTACAATATGCTAAATATTAAATTTTAAATCAATGTGAAGTTCTACAAGAGGGAGATAAAAACCTACTTCTTAGGTAATGTTCATAAAAATCAGGTTCAGAATAATGCATCAAGTTTCTGCTTGACAAATTTCAGATGCAAGGGTTAGGTAGTGATTTATTTTTTTTAATAGCATGGTCAAGACTCAGCAAACCCCAAATCCTTCTTGTATTCATCCCTCAGGTGCTAGCATTGGTTCTGCCTCTTAGAGAGTGCCTGGCTGCATCAGGGCCAGGAGTTGGGGCAGCTGATTTCTGCAGGGCAAGTTCAAGGACATTAAAAGTGACACCAGCTCTTGTTCAGTGGCTCCTGGTGCCACTCTTTGACGTGGTCTGTGGTTGCAACCTCATTCTGACTGATCTTGGCTAAGAGGTTTAATCTACCCCTGAATCTTTTTGTTGTACTCCCTGACTCTGGACTGTCCATGTTGCTGCCCAGCATGATGGGGTGGATTTGGGATGCTAAAGGAGTAGGATATCATAGAATCATAGAATCATTTAGGTTGGAAGGGACCTCCAAGATCATCAAGTCCAACCACTGAGCCACCAGGGCTCCAAAGTCCTCTGCTAAAACAGATCAGAATCTGTCAGGGTTGGAAGGGACCACAAGGATCCCCCAGTTCCAACCCCTCTGCCATGAGCAGGGACACCTCCCACTAGATCAGGCTGCCCAGAGCCTCATCCAGCCTGGCCTTAAAGACCCCCAGGGATGGGGCCTCAACCACCTCCCTGGGCAACCCATTCCAGGGGCTCACCACTCTCATGGGGAAGAACTTCTTCCTCACATCCAGCCTGAATCTGCCCACTGCCAGCTTTGCCCCATTCCCTCTAGTTCTGTTGTTACTTGAGATCCTAAAAAGTCCCTCCCGTTTTATCAGTAGGGTTCTCCTTACAAAGGAGGGGGTAGAGAGCAAGCTAGTATCTAGAGATGTTCAATCCATGTTATATCTGCTCTGCAGCCAGAGGATATCAGCTTCTACATCACTACTATAAAGAGAAGGCACAATCCAACAGGCAGGATGCTGCCTGGACTGTAGGAAACTTGGGTTCAACTGCAGGCTTATCAAGGGTGTTTGGCCAAGATATTTGGTCTATCCTGTGCACGTATCTTGAAATTAAACAACAACAAAAAAAAGGGGTGTAAATCTAATTTCCATCTGCCATGCTGGGATTTCACTTGAAAATAATTATCACCTAAAAACCCACCAATGTTTTGTGAATCCTTTGCAGCAAAAAGACCTCGCCAATTAATTTTCATGGAGGTGAAGGCTGGAATGTCTGTGGAGATCCTAAACTGGCTGAGAAAAGGGAGTTTTAGAGAAGCTGCACAAGATTTCTGTCTATTGTTGTGAGAGCATGAAGTAGCTTCAGACCTTCTCAGAGCCTTTATCCACCTTGTGCAGTTGTTGATCTTCTATTAAAGCATTTATTATTCCTAGAAATTGCCTGAAAACTTGGAATCTCAGGGTCTTTTTGTCCACCAGAAGCTGTCAGAGGTATTTAGCTGCTCGTGCTTGTTTAACTGGGTTGCAGAGAGATGAGTTGAGATGGTTTGTGCTGCTCAATGACAAAGCTGCTGTGATCATGTGTGAGAGCAAATGGAAAGCTGTGCACTTAGGCTACAAACCTCTGATTGCCAGAAAAGTGCTCTGAAAGCTTTGATTGTATTAATTACAGCTTTATTGCACATTAGAGCTTCGGTGCATGTGTCAGTTTATATCTTGTCTTCCTCTGCCTTGCAAGCCCAGAAGAGACAGAATTACAGCACATCTTTCCTTTATAAGTTTCCTGCTGAGGTATTTTCTGCTTGAAATCAATGCCTGCCAGTGTGCCTGTGAAATTTCCTGAGGAAGTAGTTTAAATGGTGCTGTAAAAACTGGGACTGATTTAGCAAGCAGGAGCAATCCAATGTTGTTTCCAGAAACCCCCAGCCCTGAGGGCAGAGGGGTTGGGGAGCTGCTGGTTGCACTGCTCTGCAAATACCTGCCTGGGAATGAAAACAAGTGGGGGAAAAGGGACCCGGATACTGAGCAATGCAGCTCCAGGACACTCAGGAAGGATTGTCTTCTTCAGTGTCAAACAGGAAGGTCTAATGAAACAAGGGAAATAGCATCATTGCTTCAAGCTGCTCTACTAACAGAAGGTGTCTTCATCTCTTCTTAGCACAGTCTAGAGTCACTTGATGGGAAAGAGCAGAATGACCCCTTGTTATCTCTTCCAACTGCCTCTGTTGTCTTATGTTGGGATGCACCCAGCCCAACAGTGAGGCTCTGTTTGCAATCCTGGCCTTTGCTGCCCTGCACTGGCACCAGCAGCAAGTGGAAGAAGGAGACTTGGTCAGCTGGGAGAGCTCCCCAGAGCTGCTTTCCATAGGCAGCATGAAGCCAAGCAGTGGAGTACCCATCCCTGGAGGGATTTGACAGTCATGGAGATGTGGTGCTGAGGGACATGGGTTAGTGGGGACCTGGTAGTGCTGGGTTAACAGTTGGACTTGATGTTCTTAAAGGTCTCTTCCAACCAAAACGATTCTATGATTAAGATCTGTTTCCTGCTCTCCTGTCATCCTTCCCTTGCTGTCACGTGCCCAGAAGCAGAGGATGTCCCTTTGGCAAAGCCATGGTGTGGTACTGTTGCTTTCAGACTAACCAACAGCAGTTCTGATGGAGGACAAGCTGCCTCTGGGAGCCCTGCCAGGCTTTGCCAGGAGGGGATAGACATCACCCTGCTCTAAATGTCTCACACGGGTCCTGGGCTGCTGCCACAGGGATGTCAGACTGGAGCTGGTGGTCTGGAGACCCCCTTCCAGCTGTGGCTGTGATGGGCAGTGTCCTGCAGTCCCCTTCTGAAGCGTTTGAGCCACTGTGATGAGAACATCTTGGTGTTCTGGTTGCTGGGTGTGAGCTGCTGCTCGGGGTGGAAGCTGAGAGCAGTGGGCCACCTTCAAGGCTAGACCTGGGCTCTCACTTTCAGGGTTATGGATTTGTTTTACATCAATTCGCCATCAGATGGAGCCGTTTTGGAAGAAAAGGCCAGAATTGTTCCCCTTCCACTCTGCCTGAGCCCAGGATCCAGGCAGTGTGCTCCAGCATCCTGCTCCAGGAATTGGTGAACCTTCAGTTATTTCTCTGTGCACCTTTATCTGCAAGGTAAAGTAACACGTTCACCAACAAGTGCCAGTAGTTTGGTAACCCTGGTGCTCTCTTGGGAAATTCAAGATGTGGATTTCAGTCTCTTCATGTGAAAAAACCAGGAATTTAGCCTAGGCTGCCTGCTGTGTGAGTGGGGGGATGTCCACCCGTGACACTGCCCTGGTGTAGTTTCTGGGAAGGTTTGTTGAATTGAGCTGGTGTGCATTGTTTGGCTTCAACAGGCCACAACAGCAATAGCCATTTGTTTAGGGCAGGGAGCTGAGCTGTGCTCCAGGAACTCACTCCATCCTATTTACCTTTACACTGCAAGATTATTCAGTGCATAAATAAGTACCTCTATGTTTAGGCATTGGTGCATAAAAGGAAGTTTGCTGGAAAGGGGCATCTGAACTGTAGTGAGGTCCATGGCAATTGGGGGATCAATGCTGGTTGAAGCAGTGGGGAAGAATAAAAATGCTGCATCTTTAAAGAGGGACTGAAAAAAAAACCCAAACCCTTTGCCTCTGGAGGGCTCTGGGGAGAGAGGAAAGAGTATTTTTCTTTCTGATTGTTTTTCTCCAGTTCTAGGAAGGCCCAGGGTGAACAGCTGCCTGCTGTCTCCATCAGCACTCCTGTGCTTCAGAGAAATCCACCTGCTGATTCCTCTGAATAATAGGAGTTAAATGAGGTACATTAAACACGCATTTCCTCGTCATGAGTTTCCAGGAGCTCAATAATGTTGTTTTGGCAGGTTAATTTGGCAGCCCTTGCAGTGATGTCTTTAAGGATTCATTAAACCCTTCAATGAACACTTGTTTTTTTTTTACAAGCAAAAGACGAAACTAAAGATTTCTGTGAATAATAACTTGAGAAAAAAGTCTTGATAAAACCTTTGTTACAATGTGTGGTGCCTCACGATCCTTTCAATGATGGTACAATCATCTTTATGATGTCTCCATGTGGGACAGCACAGAATCATTAAGGTTGGAACACACCTCTAAGATCAAGTCCAGCCATCACCCAGCCATGCCATTGTCTGGAGCTTCCCCATGAACACGCTGCCTTGAGCAGCTCTCTTGCCCCAGGAGTGCCCTGTCCACCTTGAGCATTTCCAATATGAAATTGTCAGGGGGCAAATCCTGCCCAGGCACCCATCAGAAGTGAGGTGCTCCTCAAGGTGAGTAGGATTCATCACCTCCCACCTCCTGGGATGCAGAGAGGGGAATACAAACCAGTCCAGACAACCCAAGGAGATGACAACCTCCCTCGCATCGCCCAGGCCTGACTCCCCCCAAATCCACCCTGTTGGTTTTGGTCAGCAAATTAAAGCCAAGCTGAGACCTCAATCCAAAACTATGTGAGAGAGTTTGTACACGAGCCTACAACAGACAGACTGTTTTGTTTGGGAGGCTTTTGGTGGTTGGTTGGTTGGTTCCCCCCCACCCCAACCAATTCACAGTAGATTTCACAAACAATGTTAAACCAATAACATCTGGGCCAACAAATTGGGATTCTAATCCTGCTTCCTGACATTTGCAACGCTGGTTGTTTGGCTGGGTGTGCAGTTTGGGTCAGCTGGCTTCTTCCATGCCCACCAAAGAGCTCTTCTTGCCCACTCTTGGGAAGCTCCCTGCCTGGGCCAAGCTGGGGACAGGTCTCCTGCCCCAGCAGCCCCTGTGCAGAGACATCACCACGACCTGTGGTAGGACAGGGGCTAGCAGAGCACTGACACAGATGCTGGGACAAGAGCCTGGCTTCAGGATGAGGTGTCAAGATGGGAAGTCACTGCACGCAACAACTGGTTATTTTTTGAGCAGTCTTGTAGCTATTTTAGGGACCGTTTCTTTTAAGGAGATCAACACTGAGGGCAAATTCCTTCCCAGATAAATCATGCTCATTCCACACGCACGAGAAAGTGGGGAATTTTGTTGTTGAAGTGGCTGCTTTGCATGTTTCTCTGGCTGGCAGCTGGGACAGCAGGGCCAGGGCTGTGAGCGGTGTCCTCACCCCTGCCAAGGGGAGTGTGAGCCTCCCATGGTGCCAAACTCTCCCTCTCAGATGGCATCCCAAAAAGGCATGGGATTTTTTAAAAAAATCCTTTTAAAGAAAGTGTCAGCCCCATGCTCTAACCTTTTGAGGTTTGGGGCAAGCTATGGGTTTGTTTTAGGAAGGAAGGGGAAGGATAGTGGCAGGGCACGAGGTGCTTTTCCTTTACCCTGACAGGCTGGGTTCACAGCCAAAACACAGGGCAGCTGCAGCTCCATGCATGGCACCGTGGCCACCTCAGGCAGGGCATGTGGCCAACAGCACTACCAGCGTGGTAGCCACCTCCCTTTTGAAGAGAATGGAGGACCTGAAGTGACATGTCATGAACAGACCTTTCCTATTTGTGTAGGCAGTTGTAGCTCAGTCCAGAGGTTTCCTGTTCCATCTGTGAGCTGTGTGCATGGAAAACAGCCAATGCCCATCTGCACAGACACATGTGAAGCTCCACACCTTCCTCCAGGACCATCTAGTCTGTTCCATTGTCCTACAGCTAATATGAGTCTCCAGCCCAAACAATGGATTTGGCCCCTATTAAAAGCTAGAGGTGATTTTCTCCCATTTGCAAGCAGCTCTGGATGTGAGGGTTAAGCTGAATGCATCTTGAAAGGAGTGAAAAACATGTGGCTCGGGGAGGATTTCCCCCTCCTGCTGTGTCCTGGGGACCCTCGTGTTTTGTGTGAGTGTTTAATTTCCCATGAATGTGCATCAGCTGACATCTTCTGCTCCTTGCTGTGGATAATAGCACCCCAAAGAGGAAATGCTGCAGAACTTTTCATATGCTGTTCAATAGCTCTTGACCTTAAGCCAGGCCTCATTTCTGCAGCTGGCTCCACAAGAAGCTGAATACAAGGTCTAACTCAAGCAGACCAGGAGAACTCACAGATCCCTGTCTGAGTTCTGCCTCTTGAGTCTCTCTGTCATGCAGCTCGTCACTGCTAGCTGGCAATAGGCTTGCAAGGAGCTCTTGGCTCCCCTGAAACCACTCTCATCTCCTGATGTGCTGTGCCTGTTAAACTTCTCGAGCAGATTCTGCTTTGGGCAGCATCTGCTTTTCCCAGTTTCAGCCCTGGTATTGTTTCACACGGATCTGAAGGCCATGTGTGTTCCTCCCTTCCATGGATAATGTAGTTTCTGTTAAGAACCATCACGTGCTTTCTGTTTTGATCCTTTTCCCATGTGCTTGGGGTCATCTTTGCTGCAAGCTGTGGATCACGTACAGGGCAGGGAATATTTATTTGCTAGGTTTACAAGAAAGGTGTAGGCTGCAGTTACAATCAGTAGTTACAACTCCATGTCAGTGGATTGGAGAATAAACTGTTTTCTTTGCTAACTCTTACTGCTGTGGATTTGCTTTGTCCATAACAATAGGATCTTCAGAAAGAAAAACAGGGCTTGTGTTTCATTCAGGCAGTTCTGAAAATTATATTGCCACATGTTCATAGACTGGCCTTTTATTTTGGTGGCTTGTTGGTTTTGGTTTGGTTTTTCTTTCTTGAGTTTCAATGTCTGAAAGTGTCATTTTGCTCTTGGTTCAAATACCAGCATGGATTTGAGACCCTGCACAGGACTGTCAACAACACTCCTTCCCCATACATCTTTTCTCAAAGATAATGAAAAAGAATAGATCCTAAAAACTTGTGTGTAGATGGGGAGGCACAACCTGCTGACAACACTGAGGTGGGCTGGTTACAGGGAGCTGTTTTTGGGGAGATGATGCTCCTCACTCCCACCCACCCACATGATCTCTATAAGTGTGTTTGAGGCTGTGTGGAAAAAAAAAACCCAGTGACAGGTCACAGATGACCAGAGATTTAACTGGTGTCAGCTGATCTCTTTCAACAGACCAACAGCATTTCTGGCTTCTATCAGGAAAGCTGAGATACTCAACCAAACTCTTTGCCAGGGCTTGGCTACAGTGACTTTCTCTTAACAAATTGCTGCACAGAGTGAGTGGGAGGCAACCCCGAGGCAACACTTTCAACACATATTTCTGAAAATCTCCTCAGGCCCCATCTATCATTACCCATTCCTTTTAAAACTCTTAAAAATCAAATTCTAGAAAACCAGCTGCTGTGAAGAACTCTTCTTCTTCTTCTGTGCTTTTGAAAAGCTTTCTGTGTGTCTTGGAGCCAAATGCTCCAGCAGAGTGAGTGTCTGTTCAGGATTTAGTTCAAAGGGGCTGGGAGGAATTCTTGGTATTAGAGAGCAGGCAGTGCTGGAGGCCAATCGCTGCCTCACCAGCCCCTCCACACACTGCACGGGACTGGCCAGAGCCCAGGGATGGCCAATTGGTGACTCAAAGCATTGGGTTAGTCACTACTTGACAGAGAATCCAGTAAAACATCTTGGAGGCTTGCACTAGATAGGACGTTCTCCAAACATGGCAAGGAAAAAGTAGCTAAAACAACAGAGAATTCAATGCATGCCTTAATTTAAGCATGCCTTAATCCTCCTAGCAGTGTATTGCCATGACAACTCCATCCATATTTCGAGAACAACCACTTCCAGCCATTAAACTATCAACCATGCACTCAGCATAACAAAATAATTCATATAGCAATGGACTAAGTGCCAGGAAAAGATGTGATCAAGCGGTCTTATGATACTCAAGAGAAACACTGTATTGCTCCAGCGTGCACTTGAGTTTATTTTTTGTTAAAAATAGATGGAGATGAACGTAAACTGAAGGCAGTGAATGCTTGAGATAACTTACAATAAATGCTGGGCGTGTTGAAATTGCAGCACCGGAGGGAAAACATTGGAAGACCTTATAGGGTTTGATAAGAAGATGTTCCTTTTCTTCTGCATTGTTGAGCTCTTGAAGGTTAAACTCAAGCATTGCTCTAGGTTTTAGGAAGATAGAGATCCCCTTAATGTATATACGTCAGTGACTTGTGGCTAAGTGAGAGCTGACCATAGGAGCTGCCATCCCACTGCTCTCTACATGGGTCTGGTGCAGTTCCAGCACACATCCAATGGTTTTGCTTCAGCAGAGCAGAATAAAGCAGCAATGTTTGTGATGCTTTACAGAAGGATCTACAAGCAGCTGGCTTCCCAAAAACACTTTTTAATGAATATCTGGCTGTCTACACCAAGAAAGTCTGGGACCATCTCTCTTATGGAGTATATCTCTCACAAGGAAAGGCTGAGACTTGTGGCTGGTTAGGCTGGAGAAGAGAAGACCCAGAGGGGATCTGATCGATGCTGATCAATATCTAGAGGGGGAGGTCAACAGAACAGGGCTGGTCTCTTTTCAGTGTTGCCTAGGGACAGGATGAGGGGCAATGGGCACAAACTGGAACCCAGGAGATTCCATCTGAACAGAAAGACAAATTTCTTAATCTCCTAAAGTTTTCCAGGGTTTGCTTTTCTCTCGTTCCCCTTCTGGGAGCTGGGTTGTGCAGAACGAGCCCACTCTGTGCTCTGCACCCCTGAACAAATAGAGGGGGACACACCAGGACATCCCAAAGTCCCATTGGCCACATCCACCCTTGCCCCCATGGCCAGGCAAGCCCCACATCCCCAGCCATCCATTCCTGCCTGCAATCCAGGGTGAGACCAGCCACCAGATGTCTGACCTCCTCACCCCGGGCAACGCTAAATGTCCTTTCCTGTAAAGTTCTGCAGGGTTTTATTTTCCTTTCTTTACCCACTCTCCAACTGCTGGTTATTTTCATTATGAAGCCTAAATGGCCTCTTTCACACTCCACAAGGCGAGTGCTGCTCTGAATAAAGCCTAACTACCATGAAAAAGGGTTTGCATGAGGATACTGAGAGTGATTCAGCCAGTGTCTTGCCACTAAATTAATAAGAGAAAGGAAGATTATGATCCCATCTCACTTTGTAGGCGAGGGGCTATTTCCATATGCTTGGATCAAGAATGTATCCTGTATTTTGCTTTTGCAAAGGGAGGAGAAAAAAAAAAAGACCAAGGAGCTCTTTCCTCAGGGCAGGGGAGCTATGAGAAGCACAGCTAGGAAGGAGATTTCAATAACTGAACAGTTGTAAAGTGTTAAGATCATAGTTTGAGTCAGAGTCCAAATGAGCAGCTAGTTGTTTTCCCGTGGTGAGTGCAACTGCCTAAAAAGAAATTTGGCAAAGGGGATCCATCTACTCTACCTGGCAAGGAAAAAAAATAATATAGTTGATGTGGAACAGATGAGTGTTGCCCTTGCACTGTACTTCTAATTTATCATCCAGCACATCTATGCACTAAGGGCAATCTGAATGCAAATGTTCCTTCTATTTGCATGCAGGGCTGAAAATAGCTGAATGCAGGTTACAGTTACGGGCACGTCGATATCCAAAAAGCCTCTAACTGCATCCTGTTACAGTTAATGGTCTCTGCTCATACCTCCACGCTGCCATGCCCTCGAATATCACAGACTAAGCAGAGTTGAGGAGGATCCTCACCAGGAAAGGAGAGCTCTGAAGAATCCTCTTGTGTTGGCAGCACAAGTGGCTCCGAGCTGGTGTTGTGCTGATTCCCAACACAGCCCCGTGGGACAGGCTGCTGCACAGGGGCAAAGCAGAGAAGTGTGAGGCTAGGGATAGGATGAGAGAAAATGGATATTGGGAAGGATTTCTTTCCTGACAGAGTGGTGAGGCATCAGCCCGGGCTGCCCATGGAGGTGCTGGAGTCCCCATCCCTGGAGGGGTTCAAAAAATGTGTAGATGTGGCACTCGGGGACATGGTTTAATGGTCATGGTAGTTCTGGGTGATCTTAGAGGTCTCTTCCAACCTTAATGATTCTATGATTTGGTGCCCAACTCCTG
>NW_008587629.1:13804-25553 GCF_000691845.1 Merops nubicus
TTTCCCTCAAAAGGCCAGGACACTGCTACACCAAAATTGTGTGGAGTTCCTCACTATTGGGGATGAGCTGCTTTACCCCTCTCTAGAGGGAGGTCCTCCTAGGCTTAAAAACAACCATCTCTTCCCTCTTGACAGAGGTGTGACGCTTGCAGGTGAAGGGCAAGGAGCAGGCAGCATGGTATGAGGATGAGAGCAACAATCTGCAACCATTTTTCCCAGGGGATCTGTGCAGAGAAGTCCTTTTTGGAAAATGCATCCTGCAGAAAGGTCAAATACAGCATTCATTAATCGGGAGGTTCAGCCCAGCCTCACAGGTCTGTAACACCCCCAAAATTCTGAGTGTGTTTTATCCCCTGTTTCAAAACATTTTGCAGAGGTCTCAGGACACGTTTAATCCTTGAAAAAGAAGTGAACATCGTGGTCTTTTAGCAAGACTTCCCAGCCCCTTCCCCTTCCCTTTGTTAGAGCAGAGTGAGGGGGGATGGACTCCTGTTTACAGTCCCTTACAGTGGGCTCTTTGACTGCCAGTGCCACAGATGATGTCATTTGTTTAGCAGGGCACTATTAGAAATGCCAAATGTAATTAAGATCTTTACTTTCAATTGGGTTTCACAAACGCTGATGGTGAGAAATGGCTCCTACCTTTTGAACTTTCTGATTAAGGCTGGGAGCCTTCCCCAGGATGAGCTGCTGGCAAAAGTTTCCACCTAAGGCAAGAAGAGATTTCACATCTTATTTGCAATTCTCCTCTCAATTTGGAAAGTTCATAAGCTTTCGGCCAGGAGGGCAGTGATGTCACTGAAAATAAGTCCTCTCCTGGATGGAAAAAAAAAAGTCATTAAGCCCTGGAGATTGCAGAGCAGAGGCTCTGCCTGCCTCAGGTCCTCCAAGCCTGGGAGAAATGGGGCTGAGTCTGGCCAGATGCTGCCAGCTGGTTTGGAGCCAGCTACTGGGATCCTACTCCACCCATGACACTTAGAGAGAAACAAAGGGTGTAAAGGGTGTGTTAGGGACAGGAAGAGGCGTGATGCTTGTGACTGTACTCCAGCTATTCTCCACTGTCAGAAGCCCCCTGAGGGAGGAGGTGGGAGGAGGCGAGGGGAGGAAGGCCAGTAGCAGATGGCATTAATTTAGCACAGCCCAAGGCTGCTGCACGATATGCTGAAGCTTGGTCCTTGTTCAGAACCTGCCTTAAAACCTGCAGCCCCACGCTTGCAGGGTGCCCTTTCACCCACTGTGTGAGGAGAGGGAACCTGGGCATCCAAACCAGTCCTGAAGTTCACCCAGTGAAGCTCCAGCTGACAGCAGTCAAGATGCTGCTCGCATGAAGTGAAGCTCTGGGGGCCCATCCAGCGCCTACTGACGTCAATGGAAACCTTTCTGTTGACTTCAACAGGCTCTGGATCAGGCCCTGGTTTAGAATTGTAAGCATACAGTTTCTCTCCTTCCTTCTCCTGACCAGAGGCAGTCAAAAAGCATGCAGGGCATTTGCTGTTTGACAGCTTTAGCTGTGTCTGCTCCTCAACCTGATGTTGGATTATTAGCTGTAAAACTGATGGCCAAGAAAACCCAAAGGATGGATTTTCTCTAATCTTTATCCCTAACCCACTACAATGATCACACATGAAACTCAGAGGTCCTACTTGTTCTTCTGAGAAAATACAAGCAGGTCATCCACCAGAGAGCCCAGCCTGGGACCTGGCAGCCTTGTATGTGGAGAAGTTTAATGCAAAACCTTCCTGCTGGTGCTGATCCTCCAGGGCCAGCTCTGTGTCCTCCTCAGACTGCTTTCCTCACCCTCCAGAGTCCTCCCACCACATCTTCCAGGGCTTTTTGTGCAGGTTATTTGAGGAT
The DNA here is from genome assembly GCF_000691845.1 of Merops nubicus. Taxonomy (NCBI): domain Eukaryota; kingdom Metazoa; phylum Chordata; class Aves; order Coraciiformes; family Meropidae; genus Merops; species Merops nubicus. Next base: position 15,659 of record NW_008587629.1, read on the forward strand.
CTGAGTACTCAGGTGAAAATAGGCCAGTGGAGCACCTGTGTTTTGACTCTGCACTGGGTTTCGCTGCTGGTTTTGATGTTCTGAACGTTCCCCTGTGATTACTTTTTCTGTGTTGCCTCTCTTTCATTGAGCTGCTGAAGGCAAATCAGTGCTGGGATGTTATTCATTTTCTTCCAGTTGATAAAATGTCTGTGAGGGAGCACCAAGGCTGATCTGTGTCCTTTAAGCAGAAGCTGAGAAAAGCCAGAAGTTTTCTCTGCAGTTCATGGTTACCCCCACAATAAATAGGTCATTAGAAGAGCTGCTCGTTTCCTTTCCAAAAAGTGGGGAAAAAGGTATTCTCAAAGTTTTCTGAAAACTGAAACAAAGGAAAGGGGGTTGCTGCCAAACCCATGGAACTGATGAGAAAACAAAACAACTGTTACCTTCGTGCTGCTAAAGTTACTGAATGCCTTTTGCAAACCCCAGCTGCTATGTGGGATTCCCTAAAAGGGCAGCCTAGATTCACAGGGCAGAGCTTCCCCAAATTTTCTCCTTATTTTGTGTAAATTTGCCATCATTTGGAGAAACTTTGTTATTGTTCACTATGGATTTTGGGCTAAAACTTCCTGTCTTCCCTATGGATTTTGGGGCTAAAACTTCCTGTCTTCCCATTATAGGAAATCAATGAAAAATCAACTCAAAGATATAGCCAAAGTCAAATCAAAGATATATCCAAAATATTTTTTTCTGCTTATTTAAAGCATTTTGGTATTATTTTGGTGCTAGTGCCTTAGTTTACAGACCTATGCCACTGAATCTGTATAGTCATCTATTTTAATCACTCCTGAATCTTTCTCTGCTGGGTCAAGAGGATAAAACTGTGTTACCATTCTTTATACATGTTCTTAGCTGAGGGGGAAAAAAATTATCCTAGGTCAAGTCCTAAGGGGAATATTGTTAATTAACTTTGTCTTTAGGACTTGTAAATTAGTACAGAACTAGACAGATTTAGAAAGAGAGTTCTGATGTTTCCCATCCCTGTGAAGGCTGCATCAGCCCCTCGACCCTGGCCAGGTCTGGATTTGCTAAGCACACCCCTGGACAGGCTCTGCGGGCTGGTGCTCCTGATACTGCTACCAGGAGTAGCATCAAAGCAAGAGATCTCAGCAGGGCAGCTCTGCCCTGTCCCTGGATGTCAGAGGGCTGTGTGTGTGGTGAACTCCTTTCCTTTGCAGGAGCTTAGTCTGAGATGCCGCGGTGGGGCCACCCTTTGTTGTAGCTTTCTAGCTGGTGTAGGACCCACGTCCTGGAGGCAGGGAGGAAGGAAACTCTAAGGAAGGAAGATTAACAACGCTCTGAGTCACCACCTAAGTCTCAGCCTGCCTCTGAGCAGCACGTGTGGTGGTCACCATGAGTGGGGTTCAGGGCAAAGTGACAACAGATGTTCCGGATTCAAGTACTGTGGAGAAATTGCTTTTAGGTTTTCAAGTTAATCTTCTAGAATTTAGTGCCTAGGCTGTTTTTAAAGGTGGACATCTAGGGGAACATATAATGTTGTGGCCTATTTAAGAAATGTTAGTGACAGGCACAGGTTAGTGCACCAGACAAGATACTGAAGGCTCAACTACTGCTAATGCATCCTCCTGCTTTGATGTGTCATCAGTCTCTGAAAGATTCCGGAAGCAAAGCCAAAAGGGAGTTGGGTAAGTCAGAAGGACACTATCAGACTGAGAAGAGTTTTTGGGACTTGACTTTGTCTTGTGAGTATACAAAATCCTTCCGTGCCTGTTTGAAAGGGCTGAGGAAGAGTTGGGAATATGCAGTCAGCTTCTGGCTTGAACTGCACCGTGAGGAGCTTTGAGAGGAAGAAAATGCACCTTCCACTTCTCCTTTGCTGATGTATCACAGTCCCTTCCAGGCAGGGCCACTCACTAATAGTAAATAACCTTCATATACTTGATGTAGAAGGAGGTTTGAGTGTTGAAAAATGAACTCATTGGAGATGTCCATGAACTAATGGCTTGGTGAAGTTATTTAGTTGCTTGTGGTAATGAGATGAGTTCTAGTAACAGAGTAAAAATGGCAAATCTGACATTTGCCAGTGCTGGAAACACAGGAGCTGTTGACAAGAATTTGAAGATTATCAGTAAAAAGGGTGCCAATGGGGAACACAGACAATTTAGGGTTTGACACTGGTTTGCCCTTTGCTCTTCCCACGTAAATTCTGACACATTCAGTCTTCAAAGAAATCACAGAAGAGAAAAAGTTGTCAAAATTTGAGATTCAATTAATACCCAGGTGAAAACAATGCAAATTGCTGAAAACAAAGGCAGCAAAACCCTGAACAAAGGTAAAAACTCTGCTAGAATTTGGCTCTCCAGCCTCAGATTCCTGGAAGAAGTTTGATAACTTAATACAGAGATGTTCTTGTTTGTTGCTTCTCTCCAATCTTTCATGGTTATTTGAAAGTTAAAACAGATCCTTCTCCTCCAGACAGTCCAGTCCAGTGAAAGCAGCTTGTTACAAAACATGGTTAAGAATGTTTAAATCAAAATATGGAGAATAAAGAAGGAACTATTCATGATGCATCACTCCTCTGACAGGCTGTGAAGTTATTTCACCCTTCAACTCAAGTGCTAAAACATAATGGAATCCCTACTGAGTGTTTTCATGCCTACCAGAACATAAAAAAAAAAAAAAAAGCCTAACAAAATGCCCAGTGTGCCCCTAACTATTAGCTTGGATGAGTAAGGAGGCCAAGGGAAAACAGTGGCACTGTGGGAAATATTTGTGGTGAGGGAAGGGAACAATAACTGAAAGTGATAGGAATGGATGATGCTCGAGCAGCCACGCACCAGCCAGGGAAGCACATTGTGCCCCTTCCAAGGGAGGACGTTCTGCAAGCACACCATCCATATGGACTCTGCTACCATAAAAGCCAGATTTAAAGACCTCCAGTTAGGAAAGAAGAAAGTTCCTGGTCCTTTTGGTTACTAAAAGGGCCATTCAGCTTCTGGAGCGAGACTATGTGAAGAGATACTTGGAATGTGTGATTTCAATCTATTCTTTTTGGGTTATAATTTCACTGAGAACATGAAATGGGCACAGATGTAGCACTGCAGTGTGCAAAAGGGGGGCACTAAATGGTGCATTGATATGGAGTTGAATTCTGCTGTCATTAATCAGGCCCTATTCAGAAAGAAAGCAGCGAGGCTTTTGCCTGCATAAAACCCCCAGATGACGTAGCCTTTAATATACAATAATCTCATTTAAATTTTACTGAATTCACTGAACTTTATGAACTCAGAGTGGTTGCTCAGGTACACATTAATGGTGAACTGGCTGTACAGGATCATTTGCTCCAAAGAAGCAATTAACTCTTGCTGCATTTTGTTTTTTTAAAAGCACTTCTGAAGCCTCACATCTCATTTAACGTTTAAATGCAAAGAACCTAGGAAGAATTGCCCCTGAATTATTGTCATTTGCAACAAGGAAGTGAACTTTTATGGAGGTCCAAAAGCCTTTTTTGTACTCAGAAGCTGGGATGGTTTGACTTTGTTTTCTCCCTTCCAACTGATGTAGCTTCAGAACCACCCAACGGGAAGTGATGGTTATAGTGTTGTAAAACTGGTGGAAATAACAGGATTAACTTGGACTAACCACAGGTTTTTCCACGTCAGGAATTTGAACAGCCTGAAATCATTCTGCCCCTGGACATTTTTTTCTTTCTCTTTAGAAGAAAGGCCTAAATGATATATTTAGGACTTATACCTAGTGTTACACTTTTCTTGGTGCAAAGTCTGCAAAAGTAAGGGGAAAGGGCAAAAGGCAGGCAGGGGAAATAATCATCCAGACACAGACTTCTGCGAACCAAAAACGGTATTTCTTCAGGTTAGGAAAAGGTATTTGTCAGTCAGGTGAAAAGTAGGACCTGGGAAAAGCCATCCTACTCAGCACTTTTGTTGTCCATGAATTTTGGAGACACCAACATGTTGTCATTTGAGAGAAACCCCCAAGGGCTCATTGCAAGCTTCTCATGGGCTCACTTCATTACCATTCATCTTTGTTTCCTGCAGCTATATGGACCTGCAGGAGGGAATGTCCACTCTCCTTCCAGCTCTCCAGCCTGGAGCAGCTCTCTGGACTGTGTGATGGTGTAAGGAATGGCTCTGCCTTCAGCTGAGGATCTCCCCAGAGGTGCATGTGGCAGTTCAGGTGCTGGCACCCACAACACCCTGGTCGAACTCATGGTCACCTCCCAGGTCTTGTAGGGATGAGCAGCTGGTGGCAGCTTCTCAGCTCTCTGCTCGTGAATCACTCAAAACTTCAAAGCTCTTGGGTTTGAAGGTACCAGGTTTCCTGTCTGAAGTTCTCCCAATATCCGTTCGGCATTGTTGTTCTTCCGCTAGGAATATTTTTTCCTGTATATGAAAATAATTGCAGTGATGTTCACAAGATAAAAATGGAAGTATGCTACACGTGTTCAATGTATTTTTTTATACCAAGCCTTTGTTAACACCACTCTTCATAGAAGCAACTGTATAGAAAGCAGAAAATCCAATTTTGCTGGGCTGGCTTTTGGTCTGGTTCCACAAACACGAACGGTGGTAGAAAACTCTGAAAATATTTTACTTCATGTTAATTGAAGTAACTGTGGCAACATAACACAATTTATTTCCTTTCAAATTGAATGGTGGTAAAATTTGCATTATTTTATGTCAGTTCTCAATCTGCATCAGAAATATTCTAGCCAGTGGTGTAAGCTGCTTTATGCTCAAATTTTTCAATTGTTCTTTTACTTCTTTTTAAAATAGTCACTTCTTCAGTGCATGGATCAAATGTTAATGATGTTTGAAAGGTTTGGGGTTTTTTTTTTTAGAGCCACATAAGCCTTCATAAAACCATAATTTTGCATTTTACTGCTTCAGTGGGGAAAGGCTGTTAATTAGGAGTACCATGGCAAAGAAAACTGCTTTTTGGCTCTGCCTACTAACTGGTTTATTCTTCCTATAAACAATTGGTCCCACTTAATGACCAGACCATACCATATTTACTAGCTACTGTCAAGCATTCCCAGACCTCATAGTGTTATGTCTGTGAAACACTTGCATATTATGATCTCACCTCATGATACAGAATCTCTCTATTCAAGTTTATACATGACGTGGAAAGTCTTCGAGATGTATGCTGAGGTGTAAAATTAGTGTAATTCCCCTGGAATGAAAGAGACGTGCCAAATTCTATCAAGTGAAGCTGTGGCCCACAATGTCTCAAAGACATTTGCTTTTTGTCTAGCAAACAAGCAAAGAAACGTTTTTCATTTCAATGGAAAAGAACATTTATGTCTCTCCTTGCTGGGCTACAGAAGGAGATCAAAGAGGACACAATCTCTTCTTGCAAGGCAGCGTTTCGCTACCAGACAATTAATATGATAGTATCAGGGAAATGAAAATCTATTCCTTGCCTAGGTGTTTCCCCTCATGGACTGGAAAACTGCTCGGTTTATCATTTTCTGTCTTTAGGCAAAAAGGCAACTCTGATTTGCATGTTTGTCAGTTTGTGCTTGAGAGTAGGAGATTTACTTAAAAACAAGCTCAGCCAGCTAAATGAAATGCCAATGGTCTTATTATCCTGAGAGAGCGAAGCACTTAAGCCCATGATTAAAATGAAGTTAATTTAACTTCAGCGTGTGCTTAAAGCAAAGCCCAGCCATAAATTCTTTGCTGAACAGGCGGGAGATTCTTCTCATGCTTAAATGTGAGCACTAATCAGTATTTTCTTAAACCTGAGGTTTATAGCCTTCTATGAGTAGTTCCAAGTATCCTGCCAATAGAAGGGCATAAAAATCAGAGTTTTTCTAAGAAATGTTTCAATAGAATAAAGATCAAGGTGCTGCTTATATAATAAATTGGCAGCGTAGGTTCGAAGCAAGAACACAAATATTAAAATCTGGGTGTGATGAGTTATGTAGAAGAAAGGCAGGAAAGAGCTTATTTCAAGCTGAATTGTGTGGCTTTCTCAGAAACATCCTTGGTAATCTAGAATGGCAACACCTCCTTGTTCTACGACAACCCAAAATATCAGTATTTAGGGGGCCGTGGAAACTGCAGCGCAGCTACAACGCCTCTGGGTTCTTACACCCAAGGTCTTCTGTCTCAGTTTTGTCTTTGGAATTGAAACTTGAGGCTTGAATTAAAAATTTCAGCTCTGAAGTAGATGCTGATATATTTCTGACTGATCCTGGACATGTGGCATTTTCTAGCTGAACTTAGTATTCTTTGTATTTCTAATAGGGATGGAAATGTCTTTCTCTTAGAAAGTGTAATACTTCAATATTCATCAAATGTTTTGCTGTCCTTTTGAGCTGCACCCAAGAAACTCTGGCCTAAATCTGTCCCATTGGCATACATGAATTTGTTATAATACCTTGGGATATACTCTGTCCCTAGTTTAGGGAAGGAGGAGAACGGGCAAAGAGAAAAGTTCAGCTGCAATCCCATCTCAGCCCTTTCAAAACACAAGTTCTGGAAATGATTTTTCCATTAGACACTCCTCATTCTTATTACTATTTTGAAAGGAATTTTTTTCCTATCAAAACACAACTTTTCAAATCCCAAATGATCACCCTCCCCACTACCACTTTCCCCTCACAGAAAATGTAAAAAAAAATCCTTTTTTTTTTCCCTCTTTGGCATGAAGGGAAGTTTCCCATTATTTTCCACAGCTCTGGTATCACTGGAAGAGACCAGATGCACATTTGAAAACATGTTTGTTGTTGTGTATAGGGATATAAAAATGTGGATGGAAAGATGTCATATGGTTCGTTCAGTCCATCTCTGCCTCTGCATAGTTGTGCTCTGCCATACTGAAGCTTCACTAATTTGAAGGTTTTATTTAAATTGCCTTTAATATGGAATTCTTAATGGTAGTTTCTTAATGCAGATTCGAATAATTAATGTTTTTGAGTCCCACAGTGTAAACTCATGGCTGATTTTTCAGAATCTTTGCTCCTGAAGGTACTGAGGAAGCCAGAGTAGCACACTAAACATGAACGACTACACAGGTTTTGACCAGAAGAGTTTTATTCTTTTTAACAGTTATCTGTAAATTTATAAATATGATGTTTGTAGAATGTTGCAGAGGTAGAAGTGGAGGATCACACAATTTGGAAAAAAAAAAAGTGGTATTTTAGACAATAAAATAGGACTCCAGTAAGAGATGAGCTTCAGGATGACAAGCAGCTCTCTTAACAGCATGTGAAGAACATGAGCATGACCCTAGCAGGGGGGACCCAAGGTCTGTGTAGCTCAGTGTCCTGTCCAACAGCCAGCAAGGACAGCCTGGGGAAGAGTGTAAGTAGCAGGCAAACACTAACAGCACAGAGCACTCACCCAGCAACGTGCCACCGAGGGACCTCCAGAGCCAGAGCTCGGTGGCTTCTTTAGTGATCTTTACTGGGGTTTCTTTTGTGAACTTGCTCTCTTACCAGCTCTGGTTTTGGAACTCATGTAAACTTCTAGTCCCACAATGTTTGGTGGCAGAGGCTGGAAGCCCTTATTACACTTGCTGTGAAGAACCACCTTTTTCTTCTCACAAGCCTGCAGGTATGCTCCCTTCCACCTTCTCTAGAATGGGGAAGACAAAGTTGTCTTTCATCTTCTCTGTTCCTCTTGGGCTTCTTGCAGATGTCTGCAATATCCCTTCTCAGGTGTTTCTTTTCCAGATGGAAGAAACTATTTAAACATTCCCTGCACGGGACCTATTTGATGCATCTGATCACTTTTCTTGGCCTTGGCTGTACCTCTTCCAGATAGAGCATTTCTTTTTGAGACAGAGAACTGTCCCTCTCTCCATGGAACTGGAGATGCAGGTACATCAGGAATTCACAGCATCAGAGTGAGCTTTGTTTTGTCATTCCTTTCTAGCACTTTTAGACAAGTTTGTTCCCCACAGGTCATCTTACTGCCTTCTCCAGCTCACTCAGCAATACGTTGAGCAGCACCAAAGTGCACACGCCTGCCTGTGAAATTCCACTTGCCTCTGCTGTGAGAAGTAACCAGATATTGCCATTCTGCTGCTGTTCTTCTGAGGAGTTACATCTTCCTAGGAGACCATCACCTCCTTTCCCCTGGCAGGTTATCTTCCCTGAGACAAGTGGGAGACATAGCCAAGAGTCTTTTAGAAATCCAGGTAAAATACATCAGGAAGATTATGTTCCTCACACTCTGGCTGAATCCTTCAGAGAAACTCAGATGAGCCACACTCATCCTTCCCCCTTGTACACCTTACAGGGGAAGGTCTGCACCTTCTTTTCTCTTCTTGGCTCAAACCTTGCTGGCTAACTTGACCGCTGGCAAGAGAACTCAAGCTTGCAGTGTGAGAAGGACCCAAAGTTTCTCATGAACTATGGTTTGAGCCAGCTGAGCTGATCATTTAGACACAACCCCTAGTCATCTTCATGAAGACCAGTAGCTAGTGATTAGACATAATCATCATAATCTCATTATTTCAGTAAGAAATGCTTTGATTCTGCAAGCATCTAATCACATGTATTTTATTTTCTGTTTTAAGTGATTCTTCTGGGATGTGCAGCTGTCAGACTGTTCCTATAACTGGACTTTGAAACCTCTATGAGCTCTGTTGTCAACAAGACTAATCAGCTTTTATTGCTGCGTTTAGCTCAGTAGATTCAGAGAACAATTTGTCTTTTGCAGACCTATGCTCTTGTTAAGAAATGTTTTTGGGTTTGTTTTATTTTTGCTTTCTCTGTATATACACACAGAGTGGTAAAATGCAAATGCAGAAGGCCTGGTATGAAGAACACTCATACTTTATAATTGTATTTTTTCCACGAAAAGCATCATTATCCTAATTAAACCGGCCCATTTTGAGGGGCGTGTGTGAGCATGTGTCCACAGACCTACCACCTGAATGCCTTAAATGTCTATATATCTATTTATACGTGTATATATCTTTATTTATACATCTTATACACATATTTATATCCATTAAATGCAATCAGACTGCGACTCTGCTTTCAGTGCAGTGAGACTCAACGCCAGGAGTCGATACGCTGCGATGGCAGTCGTTCCCATTTTGCAAACGAGATCAATTCTTCCCCAAAAAGGGCATCAGGCAGCTCTGGCAAAAGCAGGATTTCCACCGGCAAAGAGCTTTTGATCTGCGGGCCGTAGGAGAGGCGCGGCACAAAAGATGGCTGCGTCGCATCGGACCCCAGAGCGTTATTCCAGGATGAAGGAAGGAAGCAAAAATAGACTTGACACACAAGTATTGCAGAAAGTTTCTAAAGTGGGAATTTGAATTCTCCCCAGCCGGCTCTTGGGCGTGTTACCCGATCCGGTGCCCGCACACCCCGGCGGGCCGGGGACCCTCCGCTGGGCTCCTCCCCAGCAGCGCCCTGCGCCGACGGGAATCGCTCCGGAGGCAGCCGGAGAAAAAAAAAGGAAAGGGCAGAAAATGGAGCTGCAGTAATTTGCTGGAAGGTAAAACCCTGTTCGTTTTGTTACTGGTTGAGCTGTTTTTTTTGTTTTGTTTTGTTGTGTTTTAATTATTTTTACAAGAGCCTGCCTGCCACTTAATTTGTTAAGCTTTGAAGTGCGTTTTGCCGCAGAGGGAAGGAGATTCGCGGAGATGGCGTCACGTTATAAAAGTTTCCAGATTTTACTGAGCTGCTTGTTTGTTTTCTTTCTTTCTTTTTTTTTTTTTCTTTTTTGAAGGGGAAGGGGAGGGGGGGTTGGTGGTGTCCTATTCGTAACGCGAGTGGGCGAGATCTAAATATACGCCTGTGAAAACAGAACCCCAGAGATAGCGACACCGATAGCAGAGGCTATTGTTAACTTTTAGGATTCCAATTAAATCCTGCAATGTTAAATATTTATTTAATTACTGGGCA
>NW_008587629.1:25588-30831 GCF_000691845.1 Merops nubicus
AGAATAATGCAGCAAGGGAGAGTTTTTTCCCCCCTCCCTCCCCCCTCCCTAAACTCACTATAGGCAAACACAGGCAGGAATATGAAGATTAAAAGACAAAAAACTTTCAGCTTTGTTTTAGGAGCTATATTTCAGTCGGGTAAGCAAACTGTATTGCATGTATTTTTCCATGTCTTCAGCTCAATCCAAACATAACATTCCAAAGGATAAAATCTGTAACAAAGTAAAACTGACTTTGTGACAGCTGAACTTCTACGAGGAGTCTAAAAATTATCTAAAAGCGCCTCGAGAATCCTAAATGTCATTCCCAAGATGTGGTGAATTGTAATTAGGGTTGTGGACTATTTTAGTGACAGTGCCTTCCATGGGGCCCATCTAAGCAGCTGGAATATTTATGAACTTCTTAATTTTTTCCTTTACTGTGTGACATACGAAGGGTGTTTTAGACAACAATAAAAATCTTAATTTATTTCAGGTTTGCAAAAATGTAACCAAAAAACGAACGTGTGCTGTTGGCCTTTTGATTTTCCTTCCTGTATTTCCTTTTAAAAGCTATGTCACAGGGCAGTGCTTAGTTAGAGTGGAAGAAAAGTAATCAACACTGTAATAGTTGAGAAATAACCTTTTTTTAATTATTATTATTGTAAGAAGAACCATGATTTTGTGGTTTTTTATCCATCTTTCTGGCGTCTCCAAAAAGTTTTCATTTTTGTTTTAGAAAATGATCCAGTTTCCTGTTCTCCTAACAAAAAGCAAAAAAAAAAAAAAGGAAAATAAAAATTCTGTGGAAATTTTGCAGAGAAGCAGCCAGCTTGCAACGTGCTGTCCAAAACCTTTGCTACGCTGTGCCCAAAAGCACTTTAATTTTATAATAGACATTATTATGCCTTGTATATGCAGAATTTGATACCGTAGAGGAAATTATTTGGTCATGAGGGTGGAAGAAGAAAAGGTTGTGTCCCTCAGTGTGCCACGAAATTTAAATACAAGTTGTAAAGGCCCAGCATCCTGTAATATGGGGACTTGGGCAGGAGTACAGCCAGGAGGAGAAAGTCAGGTCCTGTCGGTTCCTCCTGGTGAAAGCTTGAGTCCTCTGTGTTGCCATCACTAATTGCTTGGTGTTGTGAAATCCTGAGGTGATAAAACTGCTGTTAGAAAGTTGGCCTGTGAGTAATTAAGTGTAGGTCTAGCTATTAAAACCTGATTTGTTACTCACAGGCTGCACTCATCTGCTGCCTCTTCTCTCAAGATACAGATAAACTCGGTGTCCTTTTTGCTGGTCTAAGCCAGAAGTATCTGCATAATGAATGGAGACAGATTTTAGCTATAGGTATTGTTCAGACATATATAGTGGGATGAATTATCTTTATTGCAATATGTACAATTACTGCAATCAATCACTTATATTTCAAACGGCTCCTTTTCCCTTCTCTCTCCAGAGGAGATGCTGGGTGATGTGTAGCTTTCTTCATTTAAACTTTAAAATACTGATTCTACTCATAAGCAAAAGTTTCCTTTTGTTTTTAATTTCTGTTTCAGAGTGTTTATTATATTCAAGCTTCTCCATAGAGTGGGTGTAACCAAGAGAAGAGTTTGGCCCATGATCCGAGCTAAATTTTCAGTGCTTCCACTATTTAGAGCTCTGCTGTGCTAAAAATAGTTTTCCTGTGGTTTTGGCCAAATACAAGTTTTCACTGCAGAGTTATTGTGGATGTTGGTCCCAACTATTGCTACAAGAAATGGAATTCCAGCTCATGACTGTGTCAGGAGATGATTCTGTTGAGCATGAGGCTCTAATGTTAGAGCTTCTCTCTGTCCCAAAGTGAGAAGCTGTCCCACCCAGATGCCAGTTGCTTCCAAAAGAGACCATGCTCAGGAGACAGTGCTTGGGCTGGGGAGTGAAGAGCTCCAGGAAAAATTTGGTCCTTGCAGGTGATAGCATTGAAGAACACACCCAGGAGGCTCTGTGTTTGGCCAGCAGCGTGGAACGTAACACAAGTGGTAGGGAAGGGGGTAAATCTGGAAGGAAATAAGCCACAAGTTTGTGCGTGGCTGATTTTTGGTAGTTTTCATAAAAGAAAAAAGCTCATCGTGATCCTGTGGCTATGGTACATGGAACAAAGTTTACTGTGATGTTAGATTCTTTCTCTTCCTGTCCAACCTTTTCTAGCCCACTTCTGTGGTCCAATGCCTCTGTTGTCCACAGGTATTTGGTCTGGTTTCTGCAGACAGCTTTTAGGAGGCAGGGGTTGTCTTAGTAGCGGGTGTCAGACTCCAGAAAGTGTTCTTATAACGTGAGGTCATGTTCTGGAAATAGTTGAAAATCACTGATTTAGAAGAATGAGAGCACTACACGTTTCTGTGTTGCTGATGCAAGGGCGAGGGCAAGCTGGGGGTTGGCCTAGAAGAACAGCAACACTGGAGGAATAGTCAAAGGAATCGGGCCATTTAGAATTCTTCTCTTTATCATTTCCTCCGTGAGAGCAACGTATTACTTGGTGCTAATCAGCTGGGACATTTTTTCCATTCCTCTGGGAAGGTTCCCACCCCTCGTTCCAAGAAGCAGATCCAATTTAGCAGTACTCTGCCCTGACTGGACTCCATCCACAGGTGTCCATGGAAGAGGGCTCACACATGTGAGCTTTGCTACAGTCATGGGCAAAGGCTTCTCTTATTCATTACTTCTTATAAGTCAACAAGACGTATAAGTTCCTGCAGTGTCCTTATCTCCTCCTTAGGATTTTGCCTCTTTTCATATGTTTTTCAGGTATTTATTTCTTGATTTGAGCGCTCGGTTTCACACCCCTCGTTGACTCTCAAATCTGCCAACCTGGATATACCACGCCAAATATTTTCACATTTTTATTCTGTAGAGTGTGCAAAGACACCGTTGAGCTGAACTTAGAAAACCTTTGCGTAATATCTTTGTTTGTAACATCTCCCTTGATGTACCAGGATTCAGTTACACGCCTCATCTGATTTATTCTTCCAGTCTAGGAAGAATTCAGCTTTAAGCTTGGTGGGAAGTACACCTTTGGCTTGCCCTTCCCTCCCCTGCAACTTCATGTTAAGGTCTTACATCTGTAGCTTCAGGAAACACGACTCATTCTTCTCTCCTTTTCTCAGTGCTGTGTGAGTTGAGTCATGCCAGGTACCCAGAAGTGTGGCTGGAACAATAACAGGGTACATAATTAATTTATTCTCCTAGAATTCAAAGGCTGTGAGCCAGCGAGTAGAACTTCACAGGTGCCCACACCACCAAGGGCCTTGTAGATAAAACACTTTTGATATATTTCTTCCAGAGGCTGAACTATTTTTTTTTCTTTCTTTGGTTTTCTTACATCTCTGATGCAACTTAGACAACATTTGTCTCACCCTCCCAGCCACTTACCATCCACTGTGCTTGCTCCTTGCTGTAAATTGTGGGTTATTTAAGAGGACCAAGTGGCCAGAGTGAATTCCACCTCCCTTTCCACTTGCTGAACTCAAACATAACACTGGTTTTCTGCCTCAAAAATATACATAAAGGTATGTATAGTATGTTAGCCCCTCCTTAGCCTTTCCCACCCTGAAGCTTCTCAAACAGGGATGGCATGTTCCTCTCTTTGCTGCCAAAAAAGAAAATAAATTCCTTTCTCAGCATTTCCCCCTTCCCCCATTTCTTCTCAGCTGACAGCTGTGAGAGTGGAGCTTTCTTGAGCTGTCCTATCCATTTCCCCCAACTCTGTTTTTAAGCTAGATTGGGCTTAAATATCCAAGGCATCTTTCATAGCACAGGATTTTTTTAAACATAGGTATAAAGGGACTTGGCAAATGTTCAGTGTGGGCACAAACATGGTAACTGTTTATATATATATATATATTTTAATAAACAATATTCCCCCCTTACCCCCCAGCAATTTAGAAAGTTGATAGAGAATTTAGTTGAACAATGCAGTCATTTCAGATGTCACAGGAAAGCCAAAGTTTCATAAGAAAACAACTTTTTCCCAATACTATTTCCTTATAATTCAAACATTTGGTTTTCAAACTATTCATTTCTAACCAAACAAAAAAAAAAAATCTCATTAAGAAATACAGGGATCAGATTCAAAATCAGGAGAGAAAAATCAAAATACTGTCATTTAAGACAGCTGCTGATTGATATGTTATTAGAGGAGATCCACAGGAGCGTGGCACTAGAGTTAAGTGATGGAAACCACGTATGAAGTAGACAGTGGTGTTAATTTTATTGTGGCCTTAAGGCTATGTAGACCTGAATCATTAGACAGCCAATGTCATTGACTTCGTTCTTTATTCTCTCTCATTGATTTGATGAAGATGACTTTAGACCTTTGAGTTTTGCCCGTTCAACATTTATCTGTGACAAAATGGCAAAAAAAAAAGGAGGAAAACTCTTTTCCAGGTGGTAGATCCTATTCTATATTACCATACCACAAATTAGTCTGTATATTGTGCTTAAGAATCGCTGCACTCTCAAGGGGGTTGTACTGCAAGCAGACACGTCTAACTTGCCTGTAGTTTTAAACTGAGAATGTTTTGGAAAACTTAGTTTTGGAAAAGTTAGTTTTCCTTGTCCTCTCTCTTGTGCATGCACACCTTCAGCTCTCCTCATCACTGGAACTCTCAAACCTCCACGGGAGGAAGCACATCCCAGCTCTGCGTTGGAGCTTCATCCGAGAGCATACAACTGTTTTGTAACTTCTCAATAAGAGAACATTTTGTTTTGTAGAGACACGACGGCTGGCACATGAACAACACCTAAAATGCCTGCTGCCAATATGTTGTTTGTTACTTGGTTTATTAATTAAGTTACACAAAAGATTTGGAAAAAGACCAACAGGGTTTTTTTTTATGTCCCATATTTTGGACTGCCGGGCCAAAGCAGAACAATTGGTGGTGCAGAGATACAGAGGAGTCCCCAAAGGTTAGCTCTGTCCTGAGACTAAATTACACCAAGCCTTGATCCTTCACTGCTGTCCTGAACTTTAGTAGAGATACCCTGTGGGGCTATTAGTTGACTGCTGTATAGATCTGATCGCAGCACACCAGTGCTAAAAATTCTATTTACAAGAGCCCCATAGTTTTGAAACAGAAGAAAATATCATCAAAGCTTAAGTATTTTTGAAATTGAAGCTCCAGTTTGGCTCACTGGGTATTTTTCCTTGTTTCTCCAAAAATTACATTGCTTTCCCTTTTTTTTTTTTTTAATTACATTTGCTTGTTTCTTATTTTCTTATATT
>NW_008587630.1:0-19357 GCF_000691845.1 Merops nubicus
TTCTATGATTCTATGATGATTTTTGTATTTCAAAATGGAAGTCAAAGTCAAACAACACTTAATGGGATTTGAAGGTATCTATCTCTTCCCAGTCATAGATGAGTCTTACGGCAGTGTGTAGTTTATACATGACAAAAGTTGGGTTAAAAGCATCTGATTTGCAAAGTATTTACATTCAGTAAACAATGAGTCTACCACAATATATCAAGTACTTAAGCTGTTAAAATACAAAATGTTATAAATGCAGCATGCCAACACCCCCCAAAAAAACAAAATTCTCTACAAAAAGATACTTCACCTTATCTAGCTTTCTTATTGAAGATAGCATATTAGGATTTTCCAAGCATCCAGTCTGATGTTGCTCACTTGATGGAGAAACCCATGGGAAGGTTTTTATCAGGATTGCATATCTCAGTCACATTTTTGTCATATCCATTAAAAAAGAAAAGCTTTCTCAGTTATTAGTTCTGTCCAAACCCAACGTCACAATAAATCAGTGCAGGATTTTAATCAAAAGTTATCCTGCATTATCATCTTATACATACTGGTGTCCCATTACTCCATTCTTCTCCAGGTATTTTCAGTTCAAGTAGGTGTTCACTATGTTTCACACACACATACTCAGTCGGCAAGCAAAACCAGAATAATATAGTTGTTGGTCTATCACCACCCTGACTCAAGTATTTTGGTGCAAATGGCCTGAAACATATAAGAGAATTACTCTGGGTAAGTTTTGCAGACTGTCGTATTACACTAATGCTCTGCTAGTCTCATCATAGAGAGAATGACAATGCCAATGCCCAGGCAGCAAAAGAAGTGTGTCAAAGACGTATGGGATCATATCTAAAATGCTGTAGATATTCTGGCTTTTGCATCCAAGATGCAGAAAAATTAGAGATATAACCAAAAGTAATTTTGCAGGTTGCCCGAGTTAAACCGGTGTTGTTGGAGATCAGGAGAAAAAGGTGGTTTAAGACCACCTTTGTGATCAATATTTTCTGCCCCATTACAGTTATATCAATTCTTCTAGAAAAATACGTCAAGACACAATTTTGGTCTTTACATACGGCCTACAAGTTGCCTGAAACTGTATAACAATCAGAATTTTCTCTGTCCGGCATAACTAAAGCAGTTGGACTGGAAACATGTTGTACCATTCACAGTCAGGTGACCTGAAAAGTAAAGAACAGCTTAATTTATGCTAGAGAAGTTTAAAACTTATCCGCATGGTGAATAAGAGGTAAAAATAACAAAGAGTATTTTAGGGACCTGGGTGAAGCCCTTAAAGATAACTTCATTGAATATAGAATATCAGTAGACAAACTGTCACTTACTCTTCTCCAAGGACAGAAAGAACCCACTAGATTTCCTGATCAGGTTTTGTGCACTTTTTTATGCTTTTTTTTTTTTTTTTTTCTTTTTAACATGGGTAACACATATGTGGTCACTGTAGTGGTTTTATTTTTAATATCTTGTATTTATTGTTCATGGCTGGACTTGACTATGCCTTTGAATTATAGCTTGTGTCAGCAATAGGTATGAATGTAAAATATAAAATTGTGCAAGCTCTGCAATTCCTGTACTGTATCTTATCTTGAAGAAGCTCAACTTCCAAGATCACAAACTGTACACACATAAAAAACAAAATTATGGCGTAACTTCATGAAACATGTTTCATAGCAATAGTCAAGTACAGGGGGAAAAAAAGGGTAAAGGACTGCAAGGAATGGAAGTAAACAATTTTACTCTGTTTTTTTGTTTGTTTGTTTTTGTTTTTGTTTTTTTCTTAAATAATGCTAACCTTATGCAGAGCTCTGGCCTAACAAACTATTACTTGTGATATAAGCTCAAAGCTAGCAAAGATGCCCATTGAAATAAAATTACAAAGGTGTGTCAATATTTTCTTGGTTCAGGGTCCAGAAATACTCATTTATTGTTGGACTTGATGAATTAAAGGTCCCTTCCAACCTAGATGGTTCTGTAATTCTTTATTCTTGGGGCAAACTGCTAACATTAAGGAAAATGCTTTTTTTGAGTAAGGAGGGTGGGGAAGTTCAGGGAGTACCAGAATGTGGGAAAAAAGGAGCACTTCTTTAGGCTATGCACAGAAAGGATTATGGGAAAAGGTTTGTAAAGTGAGTAACAACAGGAAAGTGATGCTCCTTCCTCACAAAGCATCCCTCTTTAAAGGATTACTGAGACAGAGTAGAAGCAAAATGGAGCATTAATTAATAATGTAAATAAAACCAGTGTTCAAAACAACTTGTCTAGCACAACTCAGTCTTATAGGGAAAAAAAGGGTTAAATGTTTGATTTTTCTAAGAAAAAGAGTGGTTTATCAGTATCTCAGATACCTTACAAGCAACTGACAATTATCAATAACTGATAGAAAAGACATAATAATTTTTTCAAGTCTCTTCATATCATTGTGAAGCTAAAGAGGAATGGATATATGAGTGGAGATTCACAGGGCCAGTTCTTCTTGAGTGAGCTTTCAATATACAGATGCAAATAGGCCAGCAGGTAAACAATTACTGGCTGCTTCATTTGCCTACCATCACCACAAGTAGCAATGTTCCCATTAGACACAGCCAGCTCTGTGTATACTGATGCTACCCCACCACAACTCTTTTATTTCCTCAGTGCTCTATCAACGTTTAACATGTTTTAAGGAAGATCACTGAATTCCTCTTCATCTCCACCAGCAGGACCTCTCCTGTGTCAGATGAGGTGGTGCAACTGCAGGGATGCTTTTTGTCTTAATGGAGAGGGACCAAGGGATAGGAGAAGAGGCCATCCTCCTGTTAAAGAAATGAATTGGAGCACACTAATAACATTACATAAAGGAGAGACCAGGGATCCATAGATCTTGGGAAGCCTTTTATTTCCCGCAAGTGGAACGGAATAGAATGGAAGTTCAGAGAAACACTTAGTAGATAGGCTATATGAACTCTGCTAGGAAGACAAGTGCTGAAAAAACAGAGAAAAAAAAAAACTTTTAGTCTTTTTTTCTCCATTAAGAGGCAACCATTAATGATTTTTTATAGTCAACCCCTGAACAATGTAGGAAATTACTGGCAAAACTGTTTCCCAGATTAGTCAGTCAAAATAAGAGTGAGTAAGGAAACTGAATTCATCACAGACAGTAAAACAAGTCTTGAAGTGGCCAAAGCCAAAAAGGAAAGGACAGTTATAGCCCATTGTAAATAAAGACTGTGTCGATACACAAATGTTTTATTCTTTGCTTATAAATGACCAATTATTTTGTCTTGCAAGACAAACTGTAGTTTTATTTGTAGTTTTGATACTTTCTCCATTAACTAGTGTGTTTTAGGACAATTGAAAAAACAGGACGATTTTGAATACAAGTCTGCTCAATGATCCTCAAGGAAATGTTTTGGCCTAAAATAAAGATGACTTAGGAGAAATAACAGTGGTTTGAAAGGCAGCTTATAAAAAAGTTAAGTTGCCAAAAGAAAATATTCTTATTTTATATTAGATCTATCTATATTATATGGATTACTTTAAACCACAATCACTATAATAATGAGGATCTGTGAAATATGGATGGTGACAGTTTCAGAATGTTGGATTCTCTCTCTGCATCTAAGACTAGTATGGTCTGTTGATTTCATCTTCTGAAACTTCTGACTGGTGCTTTAATGATGCTTTCTTCTACAAAGGAAACTTCCTGTTAGCAGAAGAATAATTCCTTTCAAAATAGCTGATTGTATTTGCAAAGAAACAATCAAACAAAAATCCGACTTTTTTTTTTTTTTTTTACTTCTGCTGTTCTAGTTAAGATTTATGTTTTGTTTACATTCTGGTAAAGACCTTTGAGAACAGCATGGCAACACTGTACTTCCACTTATGCTCTCCAGTTAATATCTATGAATGTCTGTTGACAGAAGCTTAAACTGATCATTGCATTTTAAAATGAAAATTATGATTCAGCTTTTGATAAGAATGTTGGGTTTGTAAATTAGATCAACAGTTGTTTTCAATCTTCTATATACTTACAGCACTTCAACCTGTATTCTCCTCTTCACTCACTACCACTACTACTATTTATAACAGCACAAAGAAGAGAAGTAAAAAAGCTACTAGAAAGATCAAATTTCTGCATAGACTCTTACATCTGCACCATGACACCATGAATAAAATTGGATGACTGTGTATAAGGACATACTCAGAAATACTGGGCCTGGAACTTTGCACATATGTAATGTGATTTAGGATTGTTTTTTCAGAATTGATTTCTGCCTTTCTGAAATTCTCTTTCAGTAAATAATCTATAAGTAACAATATTAAAAACTGATTTGCATAAGGCATCATCATTATAATTCTTTTTAGCATAACAAATAAGGATTGAATTTCATATTTTAAAATATGAAAGAAGAGATATAGATCTTTCTGATTAATCTGATTTTAATGTGTGCTCAGATGAAGAACAGAATATCCTATGAGAGCCTCATTAATCTTAATAGATTGCTGATTATGCAGGTGGCAATCATTAGATGGACCTATCTGACCTATTTCACCGTTCCATTGGCTGCTGCAAGATGAGCCACTATTCCATTAATGTCCATGCCTAAAACTTCTGCAACTGTAGTGCTGCAATATCAGATCCTCAGTTAGCTACCGAAAAGAATAAGGACTGCAATTTACAGAACCATGTGTTGCGTCTGGCCAAGGTGGAGTTAATTATCTCCACAGCAGCCCACACAGTGCTGTGCTTTGTAATGGTAGCTAGGAAGGCACTGATAACACACCAGTGGTCTGGCTGTTGCTGAGCACTGCTTGCACAGCATCAAGACTGCCTCTCCAACATTTTCCCCCTCCCCAGCAGACTGCGTATGGGCAAGATACTGGGAGGAAACATAGGACAGCTGACCCAAACTGACCAAAGGGATATTCCGTGTCATATGATGTCTGCTCAGCAATAAAAGCTAAGAGGAAGGAGGAAGAGGGAGGACATGCATTACTGTTGCTTTTATCTTCCAGAGCAACCATTATGCATACCGAAGCACTACTTCCCAGGAAGTGGCTGAACACTGTCTGCTAATGGAAAGTGGAGAATAAATATTTTGTTTTCCTTTGCTTCCACATGTGGCCTTTGCTTTTTATTAAACTACAGTTATCTTGACCCACAAGATTTATTTTTTTTTTCATCTTATTTTCTCCCCAAAACAGTAGTCTGTTGTCAGCTTGAAATTCTAGAGAAAGTTCTCAATTTTCTCAGGTTTGCAAGTCAAGCTACTGAGTTGAGTGTGATGTTTCAAGGAAAGCCTAAAAAATTAAGTTTTGAAAACTGGACTTCTTTTCAATAGCAGCTTTAGTCATCCATCAACTTGATAGAAAGACTAACTCAAAGCCTGTTACAAAACAGAAATACAAATTTGTTGCATTAATTTATCTTCATCCTTTTATGGCTAAATGCTGTTCTCCCCAGGTGCTGTCCTCCCTTAGCATCTCAGGGAACTGAGATCAAGTGAACTCCCCAGCCCTGCAAATGAGCTGTGGTCTCTTGCTTAGTGCTTTCTTCATCTTGCTAAACCAAAATACAATGTGTAGCACCATAGCATGTAAAGCTATAGATATATCAAGGAGAACATCACTTGCTTCCAGTTCTTTCCCTTCATTCTCAGCTGCTGAGGGGAGCCACTATGCACATACTTTCACTCCTACAGAGCTATAGAATTCAATGAACCCAGTTCAGTGAGGCATGCATGTTCTTTGCTAGGCTGGATAGTCTATTTTGTCCTGGATCTCTTTGCAAGGATAGGGCTTGGAGAAACTCTTTTGCCATTACTGAAGACTAAGAATAGAACCATGACTAGAACATCTGTCTCTCAGACCTGGAGTTTTACTACACCTCCACTAATTGCCTTTAGAAACAGTGGAACATTTAAAAAAAAAAAAAAAAAAAATAAATCTATTGACTTCTCTGCTTCACTGCTCTGCAACTTTAGACGAAACCCTCAAGTCTAGTATTTAGATCAGGTTTGCTTAGCTAGCCAATTAATTGGATGTTTTGATATCTGGAAGATAGAAGTTCCTTTAAAATTCTGATCAATGGGAGCTGAATACTGTCTTCAGTCTTTTAGATCAAGGTGCTTTTGTATGCCCCGTTTCAGAGGTTGTGCAGCTACACTGCTCTGGTCTTACTATGTAGTGTGAGAAAACACATGGCACTGGACAACGTTTTGAGGGGAAGCAGTGCTACAATAAATTCACATTTTAATGAAAACTTTCACAACGTCACTTGCCAGGCACGTGAGTCTATAACTGATGTTTGAGTGTACTTCAAAGGGCTTTGCTGATGAAACCTGTGAAATGCATAAAATAATGGAGCTCTGAAGGACAGAAGAGCCTAGCAAAGAATATTCATGCCTCACTGAACTGAGTTCATTGAATTCTATAGCTCTGTAGGAGTGAAAGTATGTGCATAGTTGCTCCCCTCAGCAGCTGAGAATGAAGGGAAAGAACTGGAAGCCAGTGATGTTCTCCTTGATATATCTCTATAGCTTTACATGCTATGGTGCTACAAGAAGACCTGATGACATAGGTTATTGGCATATTAAGTAAAACACCCACAGACATATTATTTTATAGGCTATATTGGCAGAAGTCAATAGACATGAAACAGGAAATGTAGAATCCTGCCCTCATTACATGCCGACATAAAGCAAATAAAGTGAATATATTTCCAACCACAACCCAGTAACTGCTTTTAAACTCAGTGTTGACTCCGTGACAAGGGTCAGGAATCAGTTGCAGTGGGTGGTACATATGAGTGCATTGTGTAGCTCTTTGTCAAACGGCACCAAAAGTCATTCCCCTTTCTACAATCTATCTCCCAATATCCACCATACACTTCTTGGGCACAAAGTCGTGTATTTATCCGTTAAAACAAGTGAAAAGATTTCTGCAAACAGTGACATTCTGCAAAAGATTTTTTTAAAAATTATTTTCCAGTGCTGGATTTAACATTCAAACTGTTCTGCCAAATTAACCATGATAAGAAAGTTATAAAAAGATTTACCATTTCATAATAAACTCAGAAGTTCTTAGAGTAAATGTCGCATTGTGTCCTTGTTGACACTTATACTACTGGTTTTATTTTATTTTTATTTTTTTTAAAAAACTAAGAATGTCATGACAGTATGGTGGGTAAAATTTAAAAAGGAAAATTACAGACTTGCTGATGAAGGGAAAGAATATTTATATACCAGATCAGTAGATGGGCAGTGATGACTCAAATGCTATTAAATGATCTTAATCTTACATTTTTAACCAGAAATTGCTGACAATTTCATTAAATATGAAACACTGGATTAATGGATTCAGAATCTTAAAGATCTTCTATAGCAATTATTGTTAATCTATAAAGTAATTGGGCAATCATAAATTATGCTTAAGGATAGATCAATTTTCTAATAAAGATGACCTGTTTTTCAACTCATAAAATTTTAATACTTAATAAACATATATTGGTATTATACTAATTGTTTGTATAATGACTAAAACTATTCTATCCTTCTTACTACATACCAAAATGTGCCGTTGAGCCATTTGTAGTCTAAAATTAGACATGCAATCCACAAATTACAGCATATGGAGGAATGGTATAGGAAAAGTTAACACAGTTCACAGATGAGATTGTAGGATGGGTATCTTGTTTATTCTCTCAGTTGTTATCTTTTCTTTCCTACTTTTATGTTTTTGTTTTGTTGTTTGTTATTATGTTGGTTTAAAAAAAAGGGAAAAAAAAAAAACTAGCCAAAGATCTGTCATGAAGAATCTTAAGGATATTACCTCAGATCCTAAGCTGAACTTGAACACTAATGTCACATTCCAAAAAAAAAAGACAGTCACAGTACCAGGATGAATAAACAAGAATATGTTTTCCATATTAGGTGAATTCACTTTTCATTCATTAGTATTAACAACGTCCCAACTGGATCCTCTTTTGGAGGAACTGGGCAGTGAATGTTATGAAAGACGCAACCAGATAGAGTCTAAGAGCATCAAGAATAATGAAAGACCCAGGAACCAAGACCTAGGAAAAAAAAAGATTAACCTAGTTTATGAACGAGGAGATTGGAGGAAAACCCAATAGCAGTATTCAAATAGACAAAAGGTTGTATAAAAAAGCAGTGGTTGTGATAAAGATGAAAAATGATGGGTTTAGTTTGTATCAGATTTCAACTAGATCAAAAATTAGAAATAAAAAAGGCTTTATAAAAACATTTTATGGATTTTTTTTTTGTGATCCTAGCTATCATGAAACACTGAAATGGTTTAGAGAAATTGTGATGTGTTCATAACTGACTGCTTTGCAAAATACTAGAGAATCTCCCTTAGGAATGAGATTTATTATTGTTGCATTGGGAAGGCAACAATGACAATTTAACCTCTTGTCTTCTAAATATCTGTGAATTTATGCCTAAAACAAAACCAACCAAACAAAAATTCATAAATATAAATAATTAAAAAAAAAAAAAAAAAAGTGGGTTTAAGTAATCAGTGTAGACTTCAGGAATGGAATGAAGTAGGAGAAAAAAGTAATAGTAGGTGTTCAGAGACCTATGATTGCAAGATAATAAAAGCTCCATAAGAAATAAAAACACTTGGACCTCTGCTTTATTTTAAACTTTCAGAGGATTCTGGGACTATCCAGTGAGTTACTTACCTGATCCTTTGCAGAGTTCATTTTGTATATAATAGAGTACATTATGGAAAAGTATAAAAGTATTATCACTAGGTATTAGTCACAATTCAGTATTCAGAAGTTCCATGTGAAATTTGCAAATCATCTCAAGTCCATTTTAGTGTCTTTAAAGCTATTTCCTTATGCATCATTAACCATTAATTGAATAGTGGGTTGCTCACTTAATAAGACTACTATTTATAACTCATTTAGTAGTTAGAAAAGTTAAGAGGTGAAATATTCGTCCTATATTTATCAATAGTAATTGGACATTGGTGTCATCACTATTGGAAGGTCACCTAGAAGCTTCTACAGCAATATTAATAGCAGTGTGCTGGAAATATAGTAAATGTTGTTTTTTTTTAAATTATGGACATTTTTACAGTGAGTTAATTATCTAATGTTTTCAAGAATCCTGGGCATATCTCACTTTGGATATATTGACTTAAGTTTACTTACCTATAAATTTTAATTTTTTCCAAATAATCTCTTTCTTTCATACCTACTGTGTCAAAGTTATTACAATATGTATTAAAATTATCTTGCTTCCTCTTAACAGGGGTTTTAAAACATTGCATCACTGCATTCTTGCATGGAAGAAATAGTTTTATATTCAAAGCAACCATTTCTATTTATTTTTTAATCTTTAGAAATAATTTTCAAAATCATTATGTGGTGTGTTTTTGTTTGTTTGGTTGGTTTTGGGTTTTTTTGTTTGTTTGTTTGTTTTTGTTTGTTTGTTTGTTTGTTTGTTTGTTTGTTTTTCCACAGCTTCTTAAGGGACCATATTCCTTAGGGACCATAGAAGTACCCAAGTTGGAAAAGGCCTTTCAGATCATAGTGTGACAAGCAAGAATAAAACCCTAAACTCAGTTTATTTAATCTGTGCATCTGTACTGTATTTTCTCTCTTGCTAATCTATAAAATTAACTGTTAGAAATACTCAAGCTTTCTACAGTAACTTGTAGCAAAATAAAATGTCAAAGTAGTTCACAGTCACCAAACAAATTATTTCACTTGTTAATATTATAAAAATCTATACCTTAGGAAACTTATATAGATATATGCAGTGTAAACCAATATATAGAATATACCTAACTAGGAGTGGGAAGTAGATAATATGAAACCAGACTCTTCTCAATGGTATCAAATAAAAGGCCAAGAATCAATAGACACAAACTGAAATATGGGAAATTCTATTTAAATTGTTTTTTACTGTGAAGGTGTGTTGTCCAGAGAGGTTGTGGTGTTTGCATCCATGGAGAAATTCAGAATCTAACTGGACTCAGCACTGAGCAGCTTGCTCTTGACGACCTTGCTTGAGCAGGGAGTTGGACACGTCCCTAGATCCCTTGAACCTCAATTATTTTGTGATTTTGTTAAATCCATGCAAATGAATCTGAAAGAGAAGTTTTATTAACATGCAAAAATATTTGTAGTGAGAGAATTTCTACTCAACGTAAAATTTCATATTTTATTCTCTCTTGTGCCCTGTGAATGATAAGTTTATTATATTACTCTTGAAAATTACCCTTATAACATAAGCACCCAATTTTTTTCTAAATTTTAAAGGGTAAAAAAACTTATCATAGTAAAAAAATTAGCTGGATGAATAAGTCAGAGCAGTGGTAGAAGTCATAAAGTCACATTTTGAACTGTAGCCTTGTGATTGAGCAGTATGACCTTTCACATGTGAAACCATGATTTGTTTTTAATCTGTAGTCTACTAGGAAATTAACTTGGCTAGTTGTCCATACTTGGGAACTGTTCCATAATCTTAGAGGATAATAACTGTAAAGCATCCTTTGCTGTTAAGACAGATTTTTACACAGAACTCAGTATGCTGAAATCTTCTGTATAGACTAGGAATGGCAATTATAGTATTATTGGCAAAATATTTGGAAGGCAATAGATATTAGAGACATTGGATTTAACTGATAGCTGGCTAAGTTTCTGTAATTAAATCAGTCCTTGACAAGTCACTAAGTAGATCACAAAGCAGCAGAGAATAAAGCACAACCTTTGCAGCTAATTCATCGTCTCTGACCCACTGACACAGGAACTTCTGCTCCACGTTGCTCCACCTGGAGCCTGAAGGAGAAAAAAGGGAAAATTAGCACCTCACAGGAGAAATAAATATGCAGCCATAGTTCCTGAGAACTGTGAAAAAATTCCAGCCTCCAGTGGAACCAGGATGAGCTGTACATGAGCATGCAAAAGGTTAGTTTAGGTCTTTTAGCCCAGTTCCTACAGCTCCTTTTGACTACATTGCATATTACTTATTCAGCACTAATTACTTTGCTAGTACAGTGGCTACTCCTTTCACTGGAATTTCGGGAAGGAAGCACTGAGACACAAAATCACTTAGGTTAACCCAGTGAATAAAACATGATGAGTAACGACTCAAAAACTCAAAATGATGGGATTGCAATGATGGAAATTTAGTTAGTGGCTTTTTAAAAAAATCAATTATAAAATAGATGAGGCCAGTTCCTAGAACAGAAAGATGAGTCAAAAGTTGGGGACGTCTGTTTGTAGTAACTGTAAAGTTAGGATAAACTAATTTGGCTTAAATTATAAACTTTCAATCATACAAATTCAAGGGAGGTAAATCTTGAAACTAGTGTCAAAGATTCGCATTGAGAATCATATGAACAGCCATAACATTGTCTATTATTGAGAATTTATATGGGGTTTATTTTGTTTTTTTTTTTCTTGTTTGTTTGTTTGGTTGTTTTTTTATCTGTTTTAAGTTAAATGACTGGACAGTCAAATCACTACTGTAAGAATGCCAGATGTTCCTTTTTAGTGAGGGCCTAAAAGGTCCAAAATCAAAGAAGTTTTAGGCAACATTAAAGAATAACAGATACTACTCTTAAGAATAAATTATTTGTGACATATACATCAATCTTAACTTACTTGAACTGAGAACTATTTTACTTCTACTAAAAAAAAATGTTTTGCAAAATGCAAGAATAAATAATGTAATTTATTATTTTATTTATTATTTTAATAAGTACTTTTTTTTTTATCATTTGAAAATGTTAACCTCAGTGTCTGGAAAGAGAAAATAAGATAGTACACTGATAAATCTACTTATGAGTGAGTGATTTTCTGCTTTGATATGCCAACTGTTAGCTATACATGCTGATTCAGAAAAAAAATCCCAAACCATATGTATTGCTGTCAGCTTAGAATTTAAAAAATCACATTTCTCTTGAGGTTAATATCCAGGGTTAGGTTTGGATGTCACCTCTTTCTTATTCTTCCAAAGGACTATTTTTCCTTTACATTTAGAAAAGAAAAGGAAAATATAGAAAAGTAAAATACTTCTATGAATCACCATAACTAGAAAGATGATTGAGCCTTTTCATGGAGTCCTGGAGCAGATACCTCAGTTGAATGACTCACCACTACTTCTTTAATCCCAAATATAGCATTGAAGGAAAAAGAAAAGCTGAAAGGAGGTGAGGAAGGAAAGAAAAAAAAATAAAATGGGGAAAAAAAAGGAGGAAGCACAGATTCTGTCTTGCTTTTAGAATCTGGAGTGATATTAATCACTACTGTTTTCTATTCATTGTCTAATTCTGAGTTGTCCATTCATTGAAGCAATTAGTTTATTAGTAAATTAGCCTGGTTAGTTCTTAATTTTAAAATTGATCAATTAGCAAGTACCATGTCTTTCTATATATGTTGATAGTATGCAGAACAATGTGCTCAACTAATATTTGACACCCATACTTAATGATACAATACATTGGGAAAAAGACAATTATTTACACGTTCATGGTCAGATATTTTATAGATGTGGGTGATGTCTATGCATCTTCTGCCGCTGATGCAATATGTCTTCTGCAATTTCACTGTAAATTACTTCAGCTTATTGTGCTGTTAATAGCACCATGGGTCTTCTCTCTAAGCTGTATAATTATATACAATGAATATGGAAAACTCATAGTATATTCCTGCTTGAGAAGTCTGGGATTGGTTTACTTTGTTTCTCTCTTAACAGCCATCAGTCTTCAGTACCATTCACAAATGGTATTTTAGTCACTTCTGAGTGCAGCTACCCAGAGACTGCATAGAGAAAAGGTTCTGTAACACAAAACAGACTTTGCCATGTATCAATAAGAAAAAGCACACAGCTTGTCCCACGCCTACACCAGCATTCCCAGTACTTCTACATCTGTAGGTTCCTACAGGGATTCTAAAAGTAGTCAATACCGGGAATAGTCCTGAAAAGGAGAGGAAAAAAATATCCAAATATGGCACTCTTTTTCCAGGGAGACAATATCGGTTTGAGCATTTATGAATATTTACAATGAAGGCAAAAAGCTTCACAGTAGCTATTGATCCTCTGGAAGAATCTGCTGCAAATGAATTTCTGATTCCCAAGAAGTCATAAGACAATATGCAAAGTGCTGAAATCTGTTTCCTTAGCAATTATGCTTAAAGAAATGAAGAACAGACTCATACAAAATTTCCTATTTGAATTTCACTGTTTGGCTTGATCTTTTGAAAACAATGTGATCTATTTGAATGTGTAATTGTATCTCATTGTACTTGATGTTTCTTCTCTTTTCAAAACCCAAAATCTTCACGGTTCTTGTATACATCATTCAAAGAGATTACTTGATTTCACTTAGGTTTCCCTATCTGCAATACTTTTCCAAAAGGTAGATGTAGATGAACCTAAAATTCATCAAGAATTTCGATTAAGTAAAACTTTTAGATTAAGGAAAACATTTTTTCCCCTAGATGAATGTCTGTTCTTCAAAAAGCACCCTTGCAAGAAAGAAAACCCACATCATTTATTACTGCTTGTAAGCATATTCCCAGCTGAATGTGTTTTCTATCTTAACTGTTCACAGACAGGAGACAATCTGAATGGAACACAAGAAAACTTTTTTTTGGTGATAACTGTAATACCACTGCAATTCTGTTCGCTAAAAAGGATAGCATTGTAGTACTGCAGAAGCAGGGCTCTATATTTTTTATAGAACCCTATAAAATCTTACATTACTTTGTTCCAAATTGAACCATTTAGAGAACCTGTTACTGCTAGATCACACCATTTTTCAGTAAAAAACAAAGCCTTGTATATCCCTGGGTACTATTATTGAAGGCAATAAAATGTACTATTGTAAGATCAACGAGGGTTGAGATGACTGTATTCTCATACGCTAAAGAAGACAATCAGTATGATAATTAAAGCATGTTAATTACTCTCCACTAGCAACAAAAAAATGCAAATTATATACAGCAGGAAATTAACAGCAGTTACTGCTCAATATTGCATGACTTTTCCATTAAGTATAATATGAGAAGTTGTTAAATTATAGAAAATGAGAATAATGAGGCTGGAATATTAAAGAAGCTTGGGTTTCCAGTCTGGCTGCGGGGGGAATCATTAGGAAGAGTCCTGAGGATGTGATGCTGTCCATACAGGTTAGGCACACTTCTGTAGTACATTGGGGAAATTATTATGCATTATTTTATTTTCACTAGGTAGAAAAAGACTGGGTATTTAGGCTCAGCTGGCAGTAGTACCACAACCTTTTCTGAATAATAGGTCTACTGCAAAACAGCTAACACAATTTCATCCCTTTCTTTGAAAAACAAAGGCTGAAGCTGGGTATGATGGAGCTTTTCTAAGAACAAATAAGAAAAAAAAAAAAAAAAACAAAAAAAAACAAAAAGAGCTAATAATGTTCTGATCCTTGTAAAGGTTTAAAAAAAAAATCCCAAACAAACGCTGAAGTCTCTTATAGCCTGAGAACTGAAAAGAGCACAAGAAAAAAAAATCTTGGGAGAAGTGTATGACTGATTTTTAAAGTATCTTTTAAAGAGTTCTGAAAATGTTATCAAAATAGTGTCACACTTACTACCTGCAGCTACCAATCAGAAACAGATAAAAAAAGTACTGTTTTTTTTTTTTTTTTAATTACTTAGTTGTTGGGGTTTTTATTTGTTTTTTTTTTGTTTGTTTTTTTTTTAAAAAAACATGAGGGACATTCCTACATATTACAGGCATGTTTCACAAAGCATTGAATCAGTTAATAATTTTCCAGTTACTTCAACAAATCTTTTATTATGATAATTGACATAATAACTGGGGCTGCATGAGTCTGAGAAAAAACATATCTGTGATTGACACAATGTAAGAAAAGCAGACATTTTATAAGGAGCTTAAAATACGAATACTTAAATATGGATCTTGAGAAATACTTATAAAATATTTCTTCTAATTAAAACAAACAAACAAACAAACAAAAAAAAAACATGTAGCTGATTTTTCATTGTACTGCATTAGATTTTTTAAACAAGTTTATTTCCTAGTGCCTCAATATTCTCAGGTAGCTACCCACATTTCATTAAGATACAAGATGTAAAATATTTACAATAACAGTATGTGAATTAGTTTTAGTGCTTTATGTATGCTATAGGTGTACTTAAAGTCCCATAGTCACAGAAGTTATAGAACTGAAATTTTTAAAAAGCATTTTGTTGCTTTTAGTTTATGACAAAGTCTGTGCCTGGGTTGTTTTTAGTTGGTTGGTTGGTTGGTTTTGGGTTTGGGTTTGGGTTTGGTTTGGTTTTGTTCTGTTTTGCTGTAACCATGAACATTTGTTTGGGTTGGATAAAAGAGAGAAAATGTGGGCAGAGTTGTTATTTGCGGGTTTTTTTTGCATATATGTTGGCTTTTTTCGTGGGGAACACTGCTCTAACTTCTCCAGAAAAAGGGCCCACTTCAGATGGCCACCTACACAGAAGCAGAACAAATCATGGTAGAAGGTCTGACTTAACCAGAGAGAAGCAGAAAACAGCAACTGAAGGAATGTGACAAAATCAAGCTATCAAAACTAATCAGGACTCACATTATAGAAGAAATTACTCAGTTATTTGTAGATCTAAGGTATTAAGCGAGAATGAATAAACAAAGCCTTTTTGTAACAGCTTGATGTCCAAGTGGAAACCAGTGACTAGTGGTGTTCCTCTGGTACTGGGACAGGTGCTGTTTAACATCTTTGTGACAGATGTAGAACTGAATGCACCCTCAGGAAGTTTGTGGATGACACCAAGCTGTATGTGTTTGTGGTTGACATGCTGCAGGGATGGGATGCCATCCAGCGAGACCTGGACAGGCTTGAGAGGTGGGCCCGTGCTAACTTCACAAAGTTCAACAAGGCCAAGGGTTGCACCTGGGTTGGGACAATGCCAAACATAAACGCAGGCTCGGCAGAGTATGGGTTGAGAGTAGTCCTAAGGGAAAGACTGGAGGGTGCTGGCTGGTGAAAAGCTTGGCAGAAACCAACAAAACATGTAAGTGCAGCCTAGAAAGCCAACTATATTACAGTCTTCAGGAAAGAATTTTTATGGAGTTACCTGAAAGTAAACATGCAAAAGGGTGTAGGAATATTTGTATAATCTTGGAAGAGTGGTAAACTTTGGCAGTAGGGTGTTTCTGATACAGAATTATCTGAATTTACTGAGGCAGAACTAGTGTGTGCCTTTTGATAGCATACCTACTTCATAAAAAGACATATAAAAGAATACAGAAAGAAAAAAAAAAATAGCTTACATTTACAGCATAGATCACTTTTCTTGGTGGAAAGGACTGTGGACTCCCTGAACACCCTGTGAGCTCCCTGTGTTATAGGTTTACTCTTTTAGTGGAAAAAGGAAAAACATTGTGGCAGATTGACAGATTACTCTAACATGTAGACAAAAGAACTAATGACATCCATGGTGTAGGTTAAGAGGGGAATAAAGTTCTATCTATGACTAATAAATGGTTTAATAACTGAAGGATTGATTGGGATGTTCTATACACTGTCTGATGCAAGTAATTACATGGAAAAGATCCTTCCTAGCAGTCTATACTTTACAATCATAGAATTTTGGGGCTGCAAGGGACCTCCAAAGGTCATCTAGTCCAACCCCCCCACCATAAGCAGGGACATCTCCAACTAGACCAAGCTACTCAAAGCTTTACTAGCCTGATCTTGAATGTCCCCGGGGATGGGGCCTCCACCACCTGCCTGGGCAACCTATTCCAGTGGTCTATCACCCTCATATTGAAGAACTTTTTCCTAACGTCTAACCTAAATCTACCCTTTTCTAGCTTAAAGCCGTTATCCCTCATCCTGTCACTACAAACCCTTGTGAAAAGTCCCTCCCCTTCTTTCTTGTAGGCCCCTTTCAGGTACTGGAGGGTCGCTATAAGATCCTCCCAGATACTCCTTTTCTCCAGGATGAACAACCCCAACTCTCTCAGCCTGTCCTCATAGGAGAGATGCTCCAGCCTTCTGATCATTTTTGTGGCTCTCCACTGAATACATTCCCGCAGCACTCGATGCCAATGTCTGTGTCATTGATGAAGATGTTAAACAACACTGGTCCCAGAATGGACCCTTGAGGGACACCACTTGTCACTTTTGCCCAGCTAGACATTGAGCCATTGACCACTACTCTGGGTGCAGCCATCCAGCCAGTTCCTTATCCAGTGAACAGTCCACCCATCAAACCCATATCTCTCCAACTTAGAAAGGAGGATGCTATGGGGAACAGTGTCAAAAGCCTTAGCAAAATCAAGATAGATGACGACCACAGCTCTTCCCTTATCCATCAGTGAAGTTGCTTCATTATAGAATGCCGCCAGCCTGTCCAAGTCTCACTGAATGACAGCACAGCCTTCTGGTGTGTCATCCACTCCTCCCAGTTTTGTATCTCTGGCAAACTTACTGAGGGAACACTCTGTCCCTTCATTCAGGTCATGGATGAACACGTGAAACAAGACTGGACCCAGGGAACTCTGTTAGCTACAGGCCTCAGCTAGACTCTGGACCACTGATCAAAACCCTTTGAGCTCTGTTGTTCAACCAGCTCTCAATCCACCTCACTGTCCATTTGTCTAACCCACTCTTCCTGAGCTTCCCTATGTGGATGGTATGGGAGATGGCATCAAAAACCTTGCTGAATTTCATGTAGACAGCTGCTCTTCCCTTATCTACCCAGCCAGTCATGTCTTCATAGAAGGCTATCACATTGGTCAAGAATGATTACCCCTTGGTGAATCCATACTGATCTCTTCCAATGACCTTCTTTTCCTCCACATACTTAGACATAATCTCCAGATTAGCTGTTCCATTACCTTTCCAGGGGTGGAACAGAGGCTGACTGGCATGTAAATTCCTGGGTCCTCCTTGTTGCCCGTTTTAAAGATTAGGGTGACATTGCCTTCTCTCCAGTCCTCAGATACCTCTCCTGCTATTCATGACCTTGTAAAGATGATGGAGTAGTAACTTCTCTAGAATTCTGCTGGAGGAGCTGGCTGCTCATAGCGTAGACCAATGTACTCTTCACTGATTTAAAAACTGGATGGATGGCCGGGCCCAGAGAGTCATGGTGAATGGAGTTGAATCCAGTTGGTGGCCAAGCAGTGTTCCCCAAGGCTCAGTTTTGGGTCCAGTCCTGTTTAATATATTTATCAATGATCTGGATGAGGGGATCGAGCACACTGAAAAACAGAACGTTTCTCCTCTATTGTCTGGCTTTCTTGGCAGCAGGGAGCTGTTTCACTGTGGACTTCAATACCCAGCTACCCTGCTTGGTCTAAGGTATCTCATGAGGGTTCCTCCAAGATTTTGGTACCTCATGATAGACCTTATTGATAATGAAAGCTATATTAAACATGGATCTTCTGGGGTTCACTCTCCTCCTCATGGGATCAGCTCCGCGTTGGAGCTCTTCGCCAGTACCGCAGCCCTGCTCCCACGAGCCTGCCTGCCTGTGTGTTCGGCTGAAGTCGCGGAGAGGAAGCCATGGCAGGTTCTCCCCCATCTCCACCGCAGAAGCGGCGGGTGAGCCCGGCGCCATACCAGGCGCCAGGACCAGTCGAGCCACGCTGTGCCGAGCCAAACCGAGCTGGGGGATGGTGCCACACCAAACCGTGCCAAGCAGAGCCGAGCCAGGCTGGACTAAACTGACCGGGGACGTGGAGTCATGGTCGCTGCGCTCTTTGCCACCTGCCTCGTGTGCACGCACCATGCTTCTTCCCCATTGTCCAGGTTAGAAGGGAGAATTGTGTCCCATCTCCCTTATCCCTCAGTTTCCCAGGTAGAGAGGTAAATAAGGAAGGCAGGGGTAATGAAAACCTTGCACCGAATTGCAAATTACCAGAATGAAATATATTATTTAACAGGGAACAGAAAGGAAGAAGGGTAGGGGTTTAAAAAAGGTACAGAAAGGAAAAAGGGTAGGGGTTTGACAGGGTAAGGGGGATTATAGGAACAACAAGGCAAGGAAGATTAAACTTCCAAGTATACAAAACCCAAATGTTGTGCTGAGGCTCCCCAGTGCTGGATCTCGCTAGATTGAGATGGATTGAGGCTGGATGCACAATCCTTGGACGTGGATGGAGGCAGGGAATCAGTCTGTAGATCAGGCCCAGGTCTCCAAGATGGCCACGGCCACATGCAGCACAGGGAAACCACAAGCAGCAGCAGCAGCGTGTGTCCGGGGTGAAAGGCAAGGGAGCAAGAGAGCAAGAGAGAAGAGGCATACCTTTCTCGCCCCTTTTATAGACCTTGGCAGGAAGTCCCGAAGACAGGAAAAAGGGGAGTGGGAATAGGACAGGTGTAC
>NW_008587630.1:19377-31150 GCF_000691845.1 Merops nubicus
GGGGGTTCCGAACCCCCCCCCACCGGGGGCAGCAGGTTTCAAACCATTACACCCATCAGAGCCGAAGCTGCTGTGCCTGTTTCCTCAGCTGCCGTGGCACGCCGCAGAGCCACGTGTGTGTTCCCTGCTCAGCAATTCCAGACACAGCTGTAGCATCTGCCACCTGGTACTGCAGCAGAACCGTGTGTGCCTAGGGCGCCACTGTTTTGACTCCGGTCACCGCTTCCTGGACTACAACTCCCAGGAGGCAACATTACCGGAACTTCTGGCCGGTCATCCTGGGCGTCAGAATTCACCAGGATCACACCGGAACT
Source organism: Merops nubicus (assembly GCF_000691845.1). NCBI lineage: Eukaryota > Metazoa > Chordata > Aves > Coraciiformes > Meropidae > Merops > Merops nubicus. The sequence goes on from NW_008587630.1 coordinate 19,692, forward strand.
ACAACTCCCATCATTCCTCAAGAGACTTCCTGCCTACACCATCTTGTGGATTGGGGTATCTGAACTGTTGAACTGTTTTTTTTTTTCTTCTTTTCCCTTTCCTTTCCATTTTTGCCAACCCAGAATAAACTATATTTTGTGCATAATGGGCATTGGTCTCGATAATGATTTTTGAGCATGACAAAGGGGGGTTGTTTCCCCTTGGATCTGCCCCTGGGAGGCAAGCACCATGTGCACGACTCAGTCCCTTTAATTGTCCTCTCTTGTCCCTTTGGGCTGGGAGGAGGTCATGGACATCCTGACCCGGTACCATCTGATACCAGACTGTGACACACACTCTCAATATGTTTGCAGATGATACCAAACTGAGCAGGAGTGTTGATCTGTTCAGTGGCAGGAAGGCTCTGTAGAGGGATCTCAACAGGTTAAATTGATGGACTGAGGTCAACTGTATGAGATTTAACAAAGCCAAGTTCTGCATCCTGCACTTGGGTCACAACAACCCCAAGCAATGCTCCAGGCTTGGGGAAGAGCAGGTGGAAAGATGCCTGGCAGAAAATTATCTCAGTGTGCTGGTGGACAGCCTGTTGAACATGAGCCAGCAGTACGCCCAGGTGGCCGAGAAGGTCAGCTGCATCCTGGCCTGTATCAGAAACAGTGTGTCCAGAAGGGGTAAGGAAGTGACTGTGTCCCTGTACTCAGCACTGGTGAGCCCACAACCTGAGTACTTGAAGTGCTGGGGTCTAAACCCCCAGCCCTAAACAAAGGTTGGCATATGGATGATGTCCACAACCAGTCAAGAAAGACCCTCCTGACTGGTTTTCACCCAGGGTCTGGCCAGCCTTAGGTGGGAACTGATTAGGAGATCATCAACAGCTGCCCCTGCCTTCCACATTAATTGGTGGCTAGGTGAGAAGCCACCTCTATAAGAGTTGACTCTAGGTGTGGTTGGGAGGATGGTCTACACAGTGTTTGCACTGTGTGGGGATTCTGGTTATTAGAATGGCTCTGTGACTTCATGGCAAGTGGAGTTCTGAGGCTGACAGAGCCAGAACATGAAGCTGTCTCTGAGTCCCTGCTATATATCTAAGCTCATGATCAGGCTGCTACCACCTCCCGTATCTTGGTTTCTTGCCTGGGTTGCTCCCTTCCTCATGTCTGCTGTGGTGAGTGAGTGCATTGACTTGTTCCTCCCTCTGGCTGTCTGGCAATTTGGATCTCTGGTGTATGATGTGGGAGTGGAGGGAGGAGTTTAGCTACTGCTCTGCCTCTTAATGTTAATGTCATTTTATACCGGGTAAGCAGTTAGCAGAAGAATGCTGGGTTCAGTTTTAGGTGACATGGTATAAGAAAGTCATTAAGGTGCTGGAGTTGGTCCAGTGGAAGTTCAGTGAAGCTGCTGAAGCGGCTGGGGAACATGTCTTGTGAGGAGCAACTGAGGGAACTGTGTTTGTTTAGCCTGGAGAAGAGGAGGCTCGGGGGGGACTTGTTGCTTTCTACAGCTGCCTGGAAGGAGATTGTAGTAAGGTGAATGTTGGTTTCTTCTTCCAAGTAATTTGCAATAGAAGCAGAGGAAATGTGCTCAAGTTGCACTAGGGGAAGTTTAGATTGGATATTAGGAAGAATTTATTTCCTGAAAGAGTAGTAAGGCATTGGAACAGCCTTCACAGGGAGGTGGTGGAGTCACTATCCTTGAAGCTGTCCAAAAAATCATGTGGATATGTCAGTTTGGGACATGTTTTAATGGCCATGGTAGTGTTGGAATGATGGCTAGGCTGATGATCTTAGCAGTCTTTTCCAACCTTAATGATTCTATGATTGTATCTAAGAATGGCATTGCAGCAATATTTGAATCTTGTTCAACATTCCATAGCGGAAATTATTAAAGTGCAGAATTATTGGCACAATTAAAAAAAATTTGCAGCTGGATATAAGCTGCTGCTGTCTACTCAATAAAAATTATAGCTATTTGGTTTGCAACATCATTGCTTTCCAGATAAGTAATGTTTGCTTAAAAATATTATTGCAACAAAATCAAAATTATTTTTTTCACTGTTTATACATTTTAAGAACTAGTGATATTCTTTTGCATTGTATCTACTGATAATTCACTTGTCTTTGTTTAAACCATATAAATTCAGCTTTAGAAGTAGATTAGCCATCCACATTAATCTGTTGTTAGCTGATTTACAAGGTATAGATGTGGCATATGTATTTTGACAAATCCAACATGTCCTATACAAAGCACTTTTCTTTAAATAAGTGCACTTGAGTACACTTGAAAAATATGAATATATTTTTGATATGATAGTCAGATGCCTTAGGCATACATTTATTTTGTAAGTTAAAATTCTATTTAGTAAGATACAAGATCTCAGAGGATTTTATTTTTATCAAAAACACATGAACCTTAAAGTATGAGTACTGTTGATTTTCCTATTATAGACCAGGAATATTTTAGAATAAAAAGAGAATTGTTGAAAAGAAAAGTGCATGGAAATGTTTTGTTACTTTGGGGGGGGGGGGGAACCCAACATATTAATAAGAAATTACAAAGAAAACCAGACATTTTGAAATTTCATAACACAAAATAGGACAGAAATAATGTTTTCCATCTAGGCTACTCCTGAAACACATGCTCTTTTGTTGTAAATATACCACTTCTTATATCTACTAAACCCCTGCAGCTTAAAAAAAAATGGGGACTCCTAGGCCCTGCTTTGGTCATGTGATCTAGTATGCAGAAGGTATGGAGCTGTGCTGCTAAGTGAATGATCTGCAGAAAATGTTCAAGAGACTGTATACAGCATTAGAGTGGATGATAAAGAGGTTGACAGGGTCTTCTCTGAGATTGCTTTCTTCAAAAGCCTGAACCTTCAGCTGCAGAGGGATGGAAAAAGCCTGTGCCTATGAAGTCAGGAAATGTTCAAAAATGAACAGGGGCTTGTACTAAAAAACCTCAAGAGGTCTTTCTCAACCTAAATGATTCTATGTAGTCAAAATAAGAAATGTAGGCACATTCATTTTCTGATGAATAATGGTTTTCTTTGAAATAAAATTTGGATGTGAATATAGAAAGAAGCCACAGAACTCTAATAAAAACCTCATCTCAATGCTTAGGATGAGCTGTGTAACATTTATCTTATAACTAAATATTCCCAAATGACTCAAAGTGCAATATTCGAAAAGAAGAGCAAAATAGTACTTGTAAGAAAAATAGGAAATCACCAGAATTTAAGACTCTTTAAATTCGGTTTTAACTGTTTCAGGAAATTTCTCAAGTCTTAATGTGAAAAGGCCAAAATAGGGGGAAAAGAGACATGATCTGACCAAGTCTAAGAGTTTTCCTTTATTTTATTTAATGGACCAGTGAAGGAAAAAAAAAAAACAGAATAAGCTCAGGTATCGGTTCATGTATTCATGCACACATTGATATAAACCTGTCTCAGCATCTTAGCTCTATTCTGAAGTTAGATCTTTGCCCTTTATTCTTAAAAAGAAAAAAAAAAAAAAAATGAGTTGTGAAATAGGTTTGAAGCCTATTAGCCTCATTAAAATATTAACTCAATTAAAATGCAAGAATTATTTGTAGTCCAGTCACAACAATACGATAAAATTTTATATTACAATTGCTACTGCCATTCATTAGGAACTTCCCCTTTTCTTTGAGGTTATGCTTACCATTCCCACGTTCCTCTGGATCTAAGGTTGACAGTGTCAGTCCTCAAAAAGAGGTGAGAGTGGCACGTGGAGCTGCCAGCATCCTCCCCGCTTCATAAGGAGGAGCATGATGGCAGGGCAAACACCCCCTCCAGCTTTGGCTATGCTTGAGTTTATTTTTATAAATTTTCTCATCTAGCCTCATCCCTCTTGTCTGCCAGCTGCAGCCTGTCCAGCCCTATGCATACAAAGGCAGTGACTGGGGGGGGTGTGAGGTGGTGTCATCCCATCCTCACAGGGTCCACCCCCAGAGCTGAAGCTGGAGCAGGGCAAGCTGCAATCAGTGGCCCCTGTGTAGGGGTTAAACCAGTGAGACCCAGCTCAGACCATGGCAAGGCTGAGCCTCTGCACTATTGGGTCAGTGCACAGCTGGGGTATCCCCTGCTAAGGGCAAAACTCATTTACTGTGCTACAGAAAAAATATATGGGGGTTTAATCACATTAAATGTTGTGGGTTAATGAATACATGTGTCAACATAATGCTAATTCTTTGTTCTTCTGTCAGCTGGAACCTAGGTAATGATTCACAGCTATGTTTTCACGAAAGAGAAAAACAAAAACAAACCAACAAAAAAACAAACCGAACCAACAAACAAAAAAACCACATAAACCAAACCACCACAATGCAATCAACTCTGAATAAATTGTTTTGTTTTTTTCTCTTACTCTACACTTAATTCCAAAATTTTATTTAATAACTCAAAGCTGAAATGTATATCCTTTACCAACAGCTGATTAGAAGGTACAATGTTTTACCCTTCTTTTCCTTGCACGTCTAATAGCTCTTTACTTTTCAATGATTACACCACTTAAATTAAAGTGCAAAATAAATTAGCATTGCAAACAGCTTTAGTTTCCCTTGACTGAATAAGCCAAAATTGGGCAGAAAACTGGAATAATATAATTAAGTCACTTGCTTGGATGGAATGTTTTTGGTAACAATGATATGAGTTAAAAAGACATCTCTCTGATTTTTAGATGTCTGTTGATGCAATGGAAACACTATTCCAACAGATCCTGTTATTTAAATAAGTGTTTATTGCAGAGATCATTAAATCTTTAGTTTATGTATCAAAAATCAGAAAATACATTTGATTAATTCGAGACCTAAAGAAAGCATGTAAAATTTATATGAATGACCAAAGCATCTGTAAAAGAAAAAGATTTAAAATCAGAGCTTTATCAGACCAATACACTGTAAGGCCTGAAAAGTGTGCTGGGCAGTTGACATACTTGAAATTAAAAAAGAAAAAAAAAAAGTACTCATAAGGAATGGAATAGTAGCATGATACAGAATGAAAATTAAAGCTGTTTAAAGGCTCAGAAATTGATTAAAGATTAACTAAAAAAAATGTATTTTCTCTCGTCCTCAAGATTTGGCCAGGTAGGAAACTTCCATTTAGACAGGACTTCCCTTTCTACCTGGGAAGACTTAAAGATATCTGTGGGAAGAATAGATCAGCTATAGGCCAACCAGAAAAAAATAATGTTTCAAACAACCTTATACTTGATAAGCAAAATCTGCTCCGCTTAAGCTTAAACTAAATGTTTACATTCATATTTAAATTCTCTTAACTTTCAGACATCTCCAGAGGTGGATACCACACAGACATTTCATTTCTAGTTTTTAAATATTAGCAAATTAGAATAGATGTATGGGATATATGCACAGGTACTAGATGAGCTGTCTGATGTTGCTGAGGGGACAACCTTTATCATTTTCAAGAGTTAATAGAAATTGGGCAGGTTTTCTGATGACTGAAAAAAGGCAAACGTAATTATAATCTTCTAAAAGGCGGATCCAGGTAAAGGTCTTGACTCCACCCCTGGAAATGTCATGGAACAAATCCTATCAGAAGATATTTCTAAACACATGGTCAACTTAACTGCTTTCTGTGACAAAGAGATCATGGCTGTGAACAGGGAGAGCGCAGTGAATGCTGGCCACCTTGACATTAGGAAGATTTTTGAAACAGTCCATCATAATTTTCTCAACACTGAACTTTCAAGATATGGAGTAGTTTTGTCAATAGTAATGTGCATGGAAAACTGGCTGGACTGCTGGACTTAAAGACCAGTTGCTGGACAGTAACTAACAAGGTCCTTCAGGATTCAGTGCTGGAACTAATACATCATGGGTTTTATTAATAACTTGGATGGTGAGACAGTGTGCTTTCAGAAAATTTGCAGACAATCTCAAAGAGTGAGAAGATCACTTACCTGCTAGAGGGCAGGGCTGTTATTGAGAGGGATCTGGACAGGCATCAGAAATGGAAAGGAAATCAGAAAGGGCTAAAAGGAACGTCATGAAGTCTAGTAACATAAAACTTAAAGATTCTGCTTTTGAGGAGGAATAAACCCACATACATGTGACCAGCTGAAAGGCAACTTTGTAGAGCGGGACCTTGGGGCCCTGGTGAACACAAGATTGACCATGAGTCACCAATGCAACCTTGTGGCAAAGGCAACCAAGAGCATTGTGTGCTGTATGAAGAAGAGTGCTGAAGTAGATTGAAGGCCGTAATCCTTGTTCTCTATTCAACACCAAGGAGACCATGACTGCAGTGCTGTTTTTACAGAAGGTGGACTCCCCCTTACAAGGAGACATCAACATCCTGGAGCTAATCGAGTTCAGGACACCATAATTGTCATGAGGCTGGTGCACATGAAAGAAAAAGGGAAGCCGAAAGACCTGTTGATTCAGCCTGAAAAGAAGGTTGAGAGAGATCTGTCTGTCTGCAGCTATGTGATCTGAGGATAGAGGACATGGAACCAGAGACCTCTTGGAAGTACCCAGTGATAGGATGAGAGGCAAAAGACACAAGTTAGAACATGGGAAATTGTGATTAGATATTGGATTTTTTTTTTTACCATGTGGATGGCCAAAGCCTGGAGCAAGTTGCCCAGAGAGAAGTGGAGTGTAAATCTCTGGAGGTATTTGAGCCTTGGCAGGACACAGCCCTGCACAACCTGACCTAATTAGTCCTGCTTTGAGCAAGGATGTTGGACTAGATTACAAGAGGTCCCTTCTGGCCTGAATATAATGAAATCACACAATGACAAAATATTCCTTTATGCTTGTTGAAAATGGTAGTTGTTTCACTGTTTTGACTGAAATTCTGAACAGCAAGCAAATCTATTTTCCCAGCTCATCTATGTGGATTTCATTTATTTTAACAGCTCTGGAGAATAATCTTCAAAGTGCAGATTCTCTTTAAATTTGAGGTATGTCTCATTTTAGACAAAATTTCAGTGCCACAAAGTATGGGTTAGAATGCATATGCTTATAGATAATTTACGAATTTAAGATTATCTAGATACACTGATTAAGCAGCAATGAAACAAAACCCAGAACCCCATTTTAGGGACAATGTTATCTTGCTAGGCTGCAAAATCAGACTTTTTTTTTTTTCTTGCCTTCTGATTATTTTTTTTTTTTTTTTTCCTTTTTCTATTCTTGGACTAGGAGGAAAGAGGAAGAGAAAGAAGATGCCAGAGTGTTTTACTGTCTGGTAACAAAGACATTTTCCAGCTAACTGAGCAATATGAGTATCAGCTCTTACAGAGAGAGGACCCTGATCTGCTGTGGTCTAGAGAAATTATCTGCAAAATGCTTATTCTCTGTATGCTTTTTGCAGTCCAGACAAAAACCCATGATCAAAAGACCCCAAAACATATAGGAAGGCAAAAATAAAAGCTTATTTGAAATGTTTGGCAATAGCTTTTGTAAGGTGGAAAATGTGTGAATAGAATGACTTAGAATGCTGGACAGAGGGACTGAATGCCTCATCATTTTAGAAAAATCTTTGTTTTTAATAATTCATGTGTCTTGATATCACTGCCTCTATTTGAAACTGAAATAGAGGATAGAAAGCATTAAAGTTTGAGTTTTGAAAGGCATGGGATGCAGATATTTAATGAGGCTCATGCCAAATGATACAGGATATTTAATCACTGGCATGATAAGTTAAAAACAGAAATATCTTACTCCAAGGTGCATTAATATTCTGGTTTTGCTCATCAAAAATTCATCTAGTTCTTGTGACTACTACACAATGTGAGCTGTGTCCTAGATGTGAACAAAATAGAATTTCTGCTCCAATTTTGGCAAAGGGTTATGTCATTTCTAGTCCAAAAGATCTTTAGCTACATATAGAAGCTGTAGCTGGGAGGAGTCCCATTCCATTTTTAAATTTAAAAAAAAAAAAAAAAAAATAAAATTGTTTTGTTTTACAAAGCTCTGATGTCTGGAGGTGTGTTGCATTCTGACACTTTGGCTTTAACTATAGCACTGTGAAAAAGTGTTGCAATAGTACTTGGAAAAATGCATATCCTTTATAAGTTTGATCAAATGTGCTATTATTTCAGGCAGTTTGGATTCTGGTTGCTTTACTTGGTCTCATGGAATTAAATGTCTGAGAGTGTTGGTTGTTCAGACCTTAGTGGAGGAGAATTGAAACCAAGACCCTGCACAGCTCTGTAACTCAGAGCAGAAGAACTGAGTAAAAATAGACACATTGCTGTCTGAACACTGATAGCACATCAACATGTAACTCTCAAACAATGAAGTACCAATCTGCTGGTTGATGGGGCAACACAGGCACACAAGTTGGTATTGAATGCAGTTGCAGCCAGGTGAGTTAACAGGCCATATGCTCCAGGAAATTAGGGAATAAGTTTGGAAGGAAGTCTAATGTTTACTCTCTCTTTTCAGTAAGCTAATAGACTTCAGATATGATGTATAACATTGGAAGGACCTTTTTTTTTTTTTTTTTTTTTAACCTAAATCCTTTCTCAGAAAACTTAATCTAGATTCATTCCAGTTAGCTTTTGGGACCTTCCTGAGGAGCCTAACCTAGGCACAAAAATGTCATAAGCTATTTCTGTACTTAAGAGAATGATACTTCAGGAGAGAAATTCAAATGAGGAAAGAGCTGAATCATACTGTGGAGACCCTATTTCTTTCCAACAAGTATAGTGGTAGCCTTGACTGGCTATGTTCCTAACAAATATCTCAGTTTGAAGCCTGAAGTGAGGTTAAATAAATCCAGATTTTGTGCTGTTTTAAGTAAATGGAGGTTCAAAACCCTTCAGACCCTTGGTAAGTTCATTAGGAAGGTACTAACACAATTGAGTTAAAACATAAGCATTGTATCTTCTGGTTATTCCTGTCTTTCTCATGCTACAGAAGAAAACAACTTAGTTTCATTTGCAAAAAAAATAAACTACAAGTTTAAATCTATCCACAACTTCTGCAAAGCAAATAAATTGGAAACTTGGTCTAACAAGAAATAAAACAACGTTTCCCTGAGCAGGCAACCAGAGTAAAAATCTCTCTCCCAACGACAGGAGCTGTTGAAAAGGAATCTTTTAACTACTTCTACCAGACTAGAAGATGTGGGTATCAAAAAACAAATGATCCTATGTCAGGTGATTGATTTATCTGCTCATAGCAACACCAAGGCTGAGCTAAAGATCAGATGTACCTATCTCACACGTTACCTGAAAGTTTACCTCCAAAAAGTAATTCAGCTCATTCTGAGGTAGTTTCCTGGTGAACCTTCCTTCACCGAAACACACCCTTTTTTTTTTTTTTTTTTTTTTTTTCCTGGGCATACTTTCTTGTGTACAAGGATTCTGAGAACAATACGTAGATTCACTTGAGCATCTAAAAACTATTTGCTGGCTAATAGATACAGCTTAGAGTAAGGATCTGTAAGATACTGGGCGAAGTGTTATTATTCTCACTATTCTAGCCTAGTGTTAACTTGCCTCTCATCAGTCATCTGGGGAAGAGTTGGTTTCCATGGCTCTTTCAAATGGCCTAATCTTTGATGTTGCTATGTTGAGATCTCCTGTCTTCCTCCTATTTATGCTTAGATTTTTATGGGGTTTTTTTTTGGTGTTGGTGTTTTTCTTCTAGATCCTTGAGTTGCTATTACCATCTCAACACTTCTCTTTCTGTTTTCACACTTCTTATCTTGCCTGGCTTTACCTTCCATAGTCTCTCACAGCTCAGCAACAGTGTTTCCTGATAAAACTGGGTGAACATTGCACTGCCGTTCTGCAAATAACTGAGAATTGAGTTACAGACAGCTTAAGCTGTAGCCATTTGTCTCCAGAAGGCTAGATTCAGCAACCTAAATTTAGCTTTCTAACCACTAAAGGTGACTTAGGCTGTTGGTCTCCCCTCCCTTTATGGAAGAAATTTTCTGTGCTGCCTGGCAAATGTTTTTTACATGGGTTCACTACCCTTCTTAGCTTTGGGACCATGAAATAATGAAAGCCCCCTTGTTTGGCTGCTCTGAAAGTGTCAAGTTACCTCAGTTGGCAGCTAATTCTACTTATTTTTCACCAAGAAAATCCTTTGGCCCAAGACATTTTAGGCTGTGGGTAGTATGTAAACTGCAAATAACAGATTCAGAGATATCCCCACATGTGCCATAACACAAAGGAGTCATACAAATGAACAGCTTTCAACGAGTACCAAACTCTTCATTTTACTAACTGTCAACCAGAAGACATTGCTTTTTTTTTCCTAGGGAAAAGGATCAGAATCAGTCATTGAGTTTATGGACATGGAAATTATGTAAGTGGAGAGCTGTAGCAGATCAAATTTTAACCTGGCTATTCTAATCACAGACATTAAAGTTTCTTACTTTCTTGGAGTGGTCAAAATTTCAAATCACAGCACTGAGTTTCCTGAGGTTTAATTAGAAAAACAATCACATTGGCAGTCCTCTGCTTCTGAAATACAACTACTCTCCAAGACATTTGGGACTTAATGTAGAAATGAGTAGGCTGAATCATATTTAAACTGTTTCGGTGCTCTAATGTGGACATAAGAGGATCAGCTGAGATGTTGATCCTTGTGCTTCTCTAGGAAAACAAACAGCTCTTTGGTGTAGAAATTATGTATTTCTTACATTTCCCAATTAAGGAATTGTAAATGAGTTGCTTTGGTGTGTGGGTTCATAGGTAGGGAAGTGGATGGAATTCTGTCCTGAAAACAGTCATCTTTGAGCCACATGTATCTTTGCCCTTGAAATGAGTGTGAAGCCTACTAGAAAAGGCAATTACTTGTCAGTCACTTAGGTGGCTTGTCCAGCCTCCATAATGAATGCAAGGAACATTTTAACACTCTCAGTATCTTAATCAGGTTGTTATAATTTTCTACACATAATATGAAACAGCATATTGTCTTAGTAATTATGAGGCTTATCAGCAAAATCATTATTGGCAGGAAATTTTAGTAAGATCTGTGGCAGGTTTTGCCTAACATCCAAAGAGACTATCTCCTATTGTTTTTGCATGTTAAAATATAATTAAGAGAACAGAATTACAGAGATGCCATGAGGTAAACAGACCCAGGGGAAGCACGCAGAACTGCAGAGAGCTATGAACTGAAGATACAACCCTAAAATGCTTATAAAAGAAAAAAATGCTTGAAAAAATTTTGGAAATTTGGAAAACAGACACAAAGTTGAAATGGGCTGAAGACAGCAAGATAAAGATTTTCTGTGTGATGGAGTTTAATTATAGCTGAGAAAACAGGAAAGGACAAGGAATGGAGGTAGAGATAAAGATTACACACAACTAAGCATGAAGGTTGTGTAAGAGGGCAGTCCACAGGGAGTGCGAATGTCATTGCCCTAGGAAACAAGTTGGTTAATGCTCTGATAGGATAGAAAATCATTTAAGGTTCCTTTAATTAGCATAGCTAGTGGAGGCTAAGGGAA
>NW_008587630.1:31181-32693 GCF_000691845.1 Merops nubicus
TGCTATAAAAAACTCCTAGATGGATTTTCCATGGTTCTAGAAAGGATTTAATCAGAATAAACCAATAACAGCAAAGCAAGTTTTTATTTCATCCACACATCTCTAAGCAGACAAAGATGTATGGCAAGAAAATAAATAAAAGCCAAAAACTAAACAAATTAAAGAAGGAAAAGAAAACAATGAAACAGACTTGAACTAATACAACAAGTGTCAATTGTATCAGATCTCAAACAACTAAGTACTCACTATATTGCATGGATAATAATATTATAAATATGTCCTGGTTTTGTTCAGACAGAAGCACAGGCCTGCCGTGGTCTGCAGGCCATTAGCAGTTTGGAGTCAGACAGGGAAGCTCACCTGAGCTGGTTACAGGTGTATCCCATCCCATCCATGTAATGCTCAGTATAAAGGGAGAAGCTTGCTGAGGATGTGTGTGGTGTCTTGTCTCATCTCTTCTCCATTTTCATTTCAACCTTTGACTCTTTTCTCCTTTTCCAAAACTCCTGTCTTGGCTGGGGAGAGTTTACCAGATGCTATAGTGTAGCTACAGGCTAAACGGAGACAAAATAATGACAACAACACACTTTTCCAGTAGCCATGATCATTTTCTCTGTTACAGAATAAATAAACGTGAAAGTATTTCAGTGAAAGCAAATTTCAGTAGAATAGACAGCCAAAAAGTAAGAAACAATTTTCTTACTTTTAGTGCAAAGAAATGCTTAGTTGTCCATTTCCACCCTCTTGAAGACTGTCCTTTTTGCAAGGCATCATGTATTCTATATTTTGTGGAGAGATGCCAAAAAGAATGAACAAAAATTAAATCCTCCCTGACAAGGATGAAGACAAATGTCATCCTACACAAAAGATTTTCTGGGATTGTGGTTTTATAATACAAGACAGAGAGAACTGGGAATGCTGTTGAAATCTGCATGCATGTTTTGAGATCCTCTGTGCTTACATATACACACTGACCCTGCTTGCTAGTGATAAGGAAATCCACTCTTCTACAGAATAATAATAAAAAAAAAAAAACATAATCATGCTCTATGCTTACTTCAATCATATTTTCCTTGGCTTTGTATATTTATTTTTTAACCTCATGTATGCCAAAGCATTTTCATTGATCTATTATGTATTGATGGTATGACTCCTATTTTATTGGTGAGTTACAAACTGAAATTCCAGTCTGCTCTATAGTTATAACTGTGGTGTAGCTGGGCATCAGGGACATGACAGAAATTCCCTAGGTGGTCCACGACTCCCCATACTGCTGGGATAGTGGTTTTGAGGCAAAAGACCTACTTTTAACGAGCTGACTGACTGTACCACTAGCCATCTTCACTATCAGGCAATTTCCTGTGGTTTATAGAAGCTCTCCAGGTGGGAATTTTGGACAGTTCTAGCAATGTCCCAGACAGGTCATGTTGTGACTTGTCCAAATATTGTCCTTAAATGTGCTGGTTAATATCCCATGTGAAGTATCCCAAAGGCCCTCAGGCAATTCCTGCT
>NW_008587630.1:32724-37653 GCF_000691845.1 Merops nubicus
GAGGTGCTTGAACTACATATAGACAAAAATAAACAGCTAATAAAAAACTGTTCATGTAGATGAAAAAATGGCCACATAGGACAGCATTTTGGATATAGCTGAGATATTTGAGAGACAATTTGTACATAGTTAAGGTAATCAATAGCAGTGGATTATTCATATACATGGAGCAGCTGGAATCTCATCCAATCCAGCTGAAGATGCCACTGCAATGATCATTGCAGTGGACACTCCCATTGTCATCAGGCAGTGACTGACCATGCTGTTCCAGAGATTTGATTTCCTGTGTGAGTGTTATCCTTTGCCAAGATACTAATAAATTAATTTTGCCTTTTAGCAATCATTTAGCCCACAAGTCTGTGAATGTTTCTATAGCAATTTACATATGCACAATTACTGGAATAGGATTAATGTGACTAGAAAAGTGCAGAAAATTTTATTTATTTTTGAGGTCAAGAGTGCATTTGAAGCTTAGCCTGAAGGGAATTACAGATTTGAGGGACAAAACACAGCCAGGAAGGAAAAAAAGAAAAAAAAAAAACAAACACCAACCAAAAACAAAAAAAAAAAAAAAAAAAAAAACCCCAAACAAAAAAAAAAAAAAAAAAAAAAACCCCAAACAAAAAAAAAAAAAAAAAAAAAAACAAAAAAAAAAAAAACAAACCAACAGTCTATGGCTTAGTCAAATGCACTCTTTTTATTTTTTCTTTTTTTTTAATAAAGTATCAATGTAAAGCTGCAATTTGAAAAAGGAAGTTATGTGAGTTAGCAAGGAGTCACCAAAAACCTCCAGCTATGCATACTTTCCAATTAATTGACTGTCACTTTCTGAAAGAAGACTAAGCACACAAGAACTGAAAACAGACAAAAGAGGTGGATTTTAAATATGCAGATTTTAAAATATGTAGGTTTAATTCAAATACTGCAGTTCTGTGGATCTTAGGAAAGTCATGAAAAAGTCAAGGAGATGATTTTTAAGAAAGAATGTTTGGTGCATTCAAAGAGATGCTTTACCCAAACATGGTGACGGTCATAGCTTGCCTGATGAAAGGTCTATCTATGAACTTTAATTTCAAAAAAACCATTAAAACACTTTACTGGGCATATAACTTCAGTATCAGTAGTAGAATCTGTTTTTCAAAAACAATGCCTCTTTTCAGCCTGTACATCTCAGTTTCCAGTGAAGGGAGAATGGGACAGTGGGCTGTAGTATGCAGTGGGGTTGGGGATACACCTTGAATCACCTTGATAAAACCAAGCAGCAAAGTGCTTTTGGATCCAGTAACACAAACATAGCCAGAACTGGCCTCCCACCTTTAAATAAACATTTGAAATGTAAAATAATATTTTTTTTTAATTTATTGAATTGTAGTTGTAAACAGTTCTAACATAATTTCAAACTAAATGTCTCACAGAGTTAAAGAATTTAGGTCAGCCAAATTCATGACCTCTCTATATAATGCTACTCAGATACTTCAGCACTAACTAAAGCTAGCTAGTTGTTACCCATACACAATAGTGAATGTTTTTCTTCTACACTTCTTTTGATTCTTTAGTAACCAAAATCTATGTCAACCAGCTCATCACTTTCTCAGGATCAACCTCTGCTTGATAAATTTGCCATTTATATTATAGTACCCACTACAACAGTTTGAAGTATCTTGTAGTAATTAATATTTTTCTCTTAATTCTACTCTTTCAGATATTTTATCTTGCTTATTGTATTTAACCTCATCTAAATCTGAATCACTTTGGGAAATCAGGAGGTTTTTGAAAAATCTGTCCATTGCTGAGATGTATCTCAAAACAGGAAATGTTTTATATGTAGATTAATAAAGGAGGGAAAAATAAGATGATTAGTATTTAAAAAAAAAAAAAAAAAAAGAAAGCTTTTAACGAATTTCAAATGAGGAAACCTACAAGTTTATCACATTTGAAAAATGAGTGAATTAAGAAATCCTTGAGGTATATTTTATATTTACAGGTGAATTTCTCTTTTTTGGGCCAGTCAATATTGTACCAGTCTCCTAATGCTATGCTAAACTTCTCTGAAAATAACTAAAAAAACCCAATGTTTAGACCTTTTTTTTATACATTGAGAAGGTTAAAATTATACTCTTGTTTAAAATTTTGTAGCATCTGGACTTTCCAAAAAGAAGGCAATTTTGCAAAATGGGATTTTCTTCACTTCAGAAGAGGCAAAGAATCAGAGATTAATATTTAAACTTTTTTTTTTTTTTTTTTTTTTCTTTCACAATGATATTAGAAACAGTTTTTTTTTTTTTCTGTCACAATGATATTAGAAACAGTTGTAGGTGAGGAAGCAACCCTGAGTAGATCTAATCAACTACAGTACTACAGAGACATGCCTTCAGCTGATCAGTGTGGCCTCTCTCAGGGCAGTGTTTAAACAGAAACATTCGTGTTGTGTATTGAAATAACCTTGAATTTTCAATCCTGTGATATATAGCTATGTAGTCTATTTTTAAATGCTCACTATATTCCACACAACTAAATTAGCATAAACAGTGTCATTCAGACTTTCTTTATACTTGAATACAAAAGCGTCTAACTAACCCGTAGCTTCCAGATATATGGTGACATATGCACAACCTCTGTGGAAAAATCAGCCCTGAAATCAAAAGATACCCAGGATTGGTCAGCCCTGTACTTAATGATGAAATATCCATAACTGTTGACTAAATTCAAATGGCTCTGTACATTATAACTCATTATTTGCTTATTTTTAGTGAAATAGAAACTACAATTTTGGTGAACCGGACCCACTGCCACCAGTACAATTTTATTTGAAAGCTAATAATTTGTATGACTTTGAGCTTGGATAACTACAGAGGACAGTGGCATTACAAGATGATGATAATATGGGCAGATCAGTTTGTACTAGTTCCTACTTACGTTGCAAGGTTTGTCACAAGAATGGATTAATGTTCTATTTCCTGTTTTCATTATATTCTACTTAAAAAAGAAAGGCATCAAAATTTTAATTCCTCATGTTTCTAATGCTTACCATGTTCTACGGTGAGTAATTCGATTCTCACAGATAGTTTCCTGACTGTTGTAGACTAGTTAAACAATAGACAAATACAACACTGAAAAGCAGTTATGAACATTCTATATGCCTGTTTTCCTTAGAGCTTGATTTTGGGAAGCAGTTTTCATTTTCTGCCCATGATAATTTGCAGTACTTTATCTGACTTGCTCATCACAACACTAATAAAGTCAACATTAGAGTCAACACAATGGGTTGCTTCTAGAAGCTCTAGCTGTGAAATGCAAGTCCCAAACACAAAAAAAAAAAAAAAAACTCTCATCAATCAACCACCTCTGTGAACCTTGTGATGAAAAATATTAAATTAAGCTAATATTATAAAATGAGAAATGTATAGGTTTTACAGTGGTTTCTAATTTTGGAAGCTTTAATCTGGACATCACTCTTTAGATGCAAATTATTTTATTTGCAGATGCCAACCTCTCTATACTGACTATACAAGGAATTTATAGTTCTGAACACAAATTATTTCTTCTTTTTCTCTTTAGCCAGAGAACTAAACTAGGCCACACCAGAATATATGAACATCCACATCAAATCAATATCTCTCTGTGGCGTATTAGATATTTTTCATATCTACTAGTAGACTACAGTATAAGCAATTAGTTGAAAAAATCTAAAGTAATCAAGTTTTGAAGTGTTAACATGTACATTTTGACATATAATTGTCTGCTTACAATCAGAATGCTCATTTCTGTGTATATTCTTTTCTTCATAAAACTATTGTGTATTCCTGTATAAATATAGATCAGTCAATTGCTCTGTCTATAGCTTGAAAATGATTACAGTCGAATTATGCATCCTGGAAATTCTGTGGTGCATTGAATATTCACTGTTGTGTGATTTTTTTTTAAACATAGTCTAAAATAAACCTTATTTTTTGCTAGCTTGTATTTCATTTTGCTCTTTTATTGGTAGATGTCAAGTTCCAAACTGAGGAAGATTTGAGGTTTTATAACCAGAGCTAAAAAGAAAATGTTGCAAAGGCAATAAAAAATAAAATAAATCTTAATAACTATTTACCCTGTGTTCTGTAATGGATCAGTTTTTCAATACAAGAAAAGAGCAAGGGAATAGTTAGACTCAAGAATTCACCTTAACAGATGCAGATTTGTTCTGATGTTGTGTGAGAGGATAATAAAGATGGCTTGTAAAATATTAAACAGGAGCAGTACATCTCAGGTGTATGATAACATCTCCAAACTTGCATTTTGTCATACTGGGCCACTTTCTCAATTTGATACCATTTATTAAATTCAAAATAATATAATTTATTATTAAAATTAGAGTGTTTATGCTTTCTTTTCTAGTTTATAACCAGAAGGAATTATTTCTCCATTATTAATCCAGGCTTTCAAATAACTGAGCCATTCACACAATTATATTTTTACACGGTTGTATAGAATTTCCAATAAGCTGTTCCTCAGCTCCATAAGTTTGTATTTCAAAATGAATGTAAGACAAAGACATTAAGAAAGGTTTTACAGTTTTCTGGTTTTTTTTATAGCATATATGAATAATTTAAGTTGTCTTTGTGTGTCTGTTGATTATTATTACTACTACTATGATTATTTTCTACATTGTGATTATCAAATTATGGGGTTTTCTGTGATGCCAAGTTAGATGAGGCTATCCAACTGAGCACCAGCTGAGCCATAAGCATATCAAACCATTAGTCTGTGCCTTTTATCATCAGCTTTACTTAAGCTCTTCAGGGAATACTAGTATGGTGTTTGGAAGGGCTGTACCGTGAGCTGTAACTCTGTCCTTACCATCCAAGACACACTAACTAGAGAGAGTGAGGCCACTTAACATTAGTTATCTCCTGCATTTGCTGAGCAGAACAGGGAGGAAAGAGT
>NW_008587630.1:37684-50249 GCF_000691845.1 Merops nubicus
CAGGTTGTGTGTCAGAACTGGTTTTAGTCATCTGATCTGAGCAGGTTTCTCTAACAAAAAGAACATATGAAGATGTGGGATTCATGATGCTTCGAAACCATTTGTGACTTACAGCCTGGGCACTTTTTCCCGTTATGTTATTTCAGTATGATAGGAAAGACTTTGTTTCCTATAAGAGATTCCTCAGAAGACATAAAATTACTGGTTAAGTGATAACATACACTCATTGAAAGCAAATCACAGCAGCTGCCATGAAAACAGGAGAATAAGAAGAGAAAATGTAAGACCACAGGGCCCTTACGGATATGGATTTAGAGTTAGAACTGATCCAAAAGCTTGAACTTTTGGTTCATCTTTGATTTTGAAGATTCACCATCCTCCATGGAAAAATTCCAGAAATTTCTCTGAAGCATACATCAGCCTTAATAAGAAAGTCTTAAGAATAAGAATCAAGATGGAAGGGATTCACAGCTTTATGCTTCCTGTGAACTCTGGGAAAATTGCATATTGTTCTGATTAAATCAAATCTGGGTGATGAAAATGGTAGCTGTTGTCTTTTTTTGGTAAACATCCAGGGGGGAACAAGAAGTGCCGTTTACTTTGTTCCTATTTCACATGTCTGTTTCAGATTTCTCCGAGGTCTCTTTCCTTTCTACAGTTATTTTTAGATCTCCTTACAACATGGTTTTAGAGGCTGCTTTGTACCTGCAGCAAAACTGTACATGAGACAAAGCTGTAGGACTAAGCTAGTCCTGCCATAAAAATAAGATGTGATAATACAAGAAAACATCTTTTAACAGTCACATACAGACCTTAGTCAACTTCTTGCTGCAGATGTTGCATCTAACCATGCATCTTCATTTAAAATATTTTTTTTTACAAGAGAATGTTATAGTTAACAATCAAATTCATCTTAATCATAGATCTGCCAGTTCAGCTGTAAAACACAAGGTATTCTTTTAAGACCTGTGGTTCCCAGATTTATTTAAAGGGAGGTACTAAGCAGATTCAAAGGGACAATCTCCAAATGTACTGCACTCACTTGGAAATATATTACTTCTATGGGGGGAAGCTTACTGTTACTATACCAGGGTAAGAAAACTAACTAAAAATAGGCTGACAATGTGACTGATTGGAAAAGGTCTTCACTTGTTTTTTTTTATTCTTTGTAATTGAATTTCAGTGTTTCCATGTTTGTCAGAATCACAAATATAGTTAGGAGCACAGAAAATAGTTAGGGTGGAATTAATGTCACTTTAAATTGAGTGTGAAAAAGATGGTCTACATTTAAATCCATTACTTGGTCTCCTTTTAAGTCAATGGAGCACAATACTTGACTAGTCATGCTCTGGAATTTTTCAGATATCCAAACTGAACAGCTTTTCAAAAATGCATTCTGCTCAGTATTGTTTATAAAAGGATTCTAGGATAAATAGATTCAATTTAAACAATTATCATCTAGAAGATCAATGTTAGGAACAACAAGAACAACTGCCATTTTGTCTGTAATGGTTACTGTAGAGCTCTCTTGAAGGGCTGAAACTGAACTTGCTATTTTGTTCTTCTGGTGAAAGCAGCTGAAAAATAAACACCTTCACCAAATCAACCTGAGACATAAGATTAGTTCAACAACTCTCTGCACTTTTAACTGGGGTATTTATCTGTTTTTACATAGCCAGATGTCATGTAAGCTTTGCAAATAACGTTACACCTTCAAATGGATCAACCGAACCACTACAAAACTATGTTTGGCAACAACCAGCCAAATTCTGAACATATGATTGATTTTATTATTTTCTGATACTTTTATTTATTGTGTATAAATATTCAGAAGAAGAGGCTTTAGCATTCTGATATGTTTGGAGAATAATATTTTTTTTCATGAAAATAAATGTATTTGCAAATATTAAAAAAAATTATTTCTTCCAAAAAGACAACACCTGCTACTGTGATCACTGCAATGGCTGATTCAGCAGAAATCCCCTTGCCCTTGGAATTCCTTTATCTTAAGTTATTTAGTGCCGTTCAATCAATTTCCAGGAGAAAATGGATCTTTTAAAAAATGACCTGGCTGTTTGCCATAGGGGAAGTTTCCCCTTTTGCTAAAGGGCTCAAGGTTCTTGATTTTTTTTTTTTCCCCTCTCTCTTTTTTGGCTCATTTGACCCATATATAACATTAAGCAGCTCCCTGGCTGACAGATAAGGCCATCTCATCATATGGTAAATGGTAATACACTCCATTACACAGTAAGTTTAAAATCACAGCCCCACTGAGAAGGCTGTGTTCAGAAATTAAATGCCTGTTCTGAAAGGTATCAGCCACCAGCTAAATAAGTGAGTGGGGGAGAGACCACCTACCCCAGAAAAAAGTTTCAGGGAACTTTGTGCACATACTCTATGGAATCTTGTTTTTTACATAATTGCGCTTCTTCCTATTCATTCTCTCCTGTTGTATAATTACTTTTCACCCCTCAGATGGTGCTTCTTTGAATCACCCTTCCCAGCACCCAGAAAAACACTTGCAGCTTATATATAGAAAAGTACTAATTTTCACTCATGAAAATACCATAATTTGGTGAGCATTTCATTTTCTTCACCTGTATTTGTTCCTCTCTCTTTATTTTCTCTCTCATAATTCCCCACCCCAAAATATCAGCATCTAGGGCTACAGTTGCATAAACTATCACTGGCCACATATGTTTACATTAATGTCTGGAGCATGGCATAGAGAATCCCAGATTATATAAAAGAAATTTAACCTCTCTACAGGGATATCATATGATCATTCCTCTGAGGAAACAGTATAGCCAAATCAGGGAAACATTGCATGCAGCCCACTCAGATGTGATGTATATATAGTACCTCACACAGCCTACACTCTTTGGAAAGCACCAGGAATGAGAAGTCTGGCACCCTATGATAATTACAGCTACTCAGAAGTAAAAGCAGAGTGTAGGATTTTTTTAAGGAAGATAAAAAATGATGGGGATCAAAGGGAAAGGTTACTGGCAGGAGATGTGTGGGGAAAAATAAAATTTTGCAGTAAGATTCATATTATAATATATATATATGATCGCAAGGGTATTATTTAGATAATATTTGTATTTTTAATTTGCTATGTGTTATATGTGTGAAAGTCTGAACCTTTCTTGAAAGTCTGAATTGTTATGTTTGGATGCACTGACATACCATCAGATATGTCACAGTTATATTATTTTTGGGATCTGATTTAGTCTTTTCCCACTGCTAGACACTGTGCCTTATGGACACACCAACACAGAGCTAGCTCAACTACCTATTTGGAGCTGCAAGAGAAGATGTGGGAATACTTTTACGTATCACATTTATTTGTGAATTCAACTGAATATGTCTGTGAAAACACAGAACAAAGAGTAAATAAATAAATACATGGTAGTATCGTTATCAAAGGAATTTGTACAATCCTGTTTTTTACTGGATATGTAATTTTTCCATTATTTATTGACTACTTTTTCTACTACTGCCTTAGACACCATTCAATGTATACCCCCAAAAATTACAAATTTGGGTAAATTTTCAATTAAGAGGGTGAATTAAAAGACAGGTATAAATCCAGAATTGGTACTGGAAGTGTCATTGAAGTGCATTTTCATAATGTCAACAAAAACTCAAACTTCTGTAAAAAAAAAAAAAAATGGATAATAGTCACCATAATATCAAATGATTAATTACTGCATTTAATTTAATAAAATTAAATAGGATCAGTATACCAAATAGATAGAAAGATTTAGATAATCTGAAATACTGAGATGACAGAGATGTGACAAAATAAAACAGTGTAAAATACAAAGTTATGAGCTTTAAGCCTTCTGCTATAGCAAGAATGTCTCCATAACCTGATGTCTTAAGAGAAGATGTATCATCTGTAAATACCTAAAGTCTAATCATAACAGTGTGTAGGGTTTAATGAGGTATGATTTATAATTATATGCATTGGCTTGGTCATCTTCCTTGAAGAATAAGATTTTTAGATCTGTAATGTGTAGAGAAGCAAAGAACTAGACAGATATACCTCTCTTGTGTGATCAGATCCGGAACTACAGTATCATTGCAATCCTGTACAAGCTCACATTTAATCTGAAATATTTGAGACTTGTGTGAAAAGAAAGGAATGTTCAAATATTTACATGAAATTTCTGAAATGTTAAACGATATTTCAAATGTTAAAGATTATAATTCCATTTATTGCTGTTTGTTTGGGTTATAAGGCTTAAAACCCCCCTGTTTTTTAACTTTATCCATACTTCCTCCTATAATACATAATACTGTACATTCAAGGACAGCTGTTCACTGTTCTGCTTGCTATAATATTCAGAAATATCTCATTTTAAAAGGAGAAAAATTACTTTTTTCCAAGTGCAAACCAAGAAAATACTTACTAGTCTCCTTGGAAGAGTTAACAGGAACACGTAAAATTATGAATTTCTAAGTACATTGTCAAAGTTATAATTCAAACTTCATTGCCAATAAATAGACAAGCTCAACATCTGACATTGTATTTAGTGATAGGCTTGATTGGCAAAGTTATAAAATCCAGACAGATTAAAATTTTTCATATTTGAATAGCTATGATTTGTTTCAGCTTCACAGTTACAGCCAGATTTTGAGAAGCCCTCAAGATCATATTTTTAAGTACTTGTGACAAGTAGAAACAATTCTTTTAAAAAAAAATTTGTTTTCTAAAAGCAAAAAAAATGAAGGGCAATATTCAGAAGCTCCAATCAGAACAGTTGCTACCCACTCTTCTACTGTAATCTCTTTTGAGAATCTGGCCAGTTAATTTGAGTCCTAAATTGGAGCTGATTACCTAGAAAACTTGATCTCACTCAGAGATGCTGAGCCTTTATCAGCTTTTACTTCTTTGCACTTAATGAGATTCAGACAAAGCCACTATTTTTGACATCCAAAGAAGTAAAAAAAAAAAAAAAAAAAAAAAAAAAAAAAAAAAAAAATTTAGTACAATCAGCTGTGCAGCTGTGGTTTTAAATACTGTATGATATATGTATATGCATAAATATGTGTATATATATCTTTCCTGGTCAGCCATATCTGAAAAATCTGAAGTTTTTTTTTTAAATTTAAGGACATAAGGATTGTAATTAATTAACTGCAGTAAGGGAATGGAAACAATGGAATACAGACTGTGGTTGAAATTTACTTCAAGTTAAATCACCATGATCACTTCTTGGATTTTTTAAAATCCTTTTTTTTTCAGTAATTTATGTGTTAATTTTTAAAAACTGAAAATAAATAAAGAACGAACATTTGGACTAATGACAATAGATAAGTTACTGCATACGAGAATAAAGTTCTTATGTCAGGAAACACTCAGAAAGAAAATGTTTTCCAGTTGCAATACCTTTTGGAATAGTTGGGGATGAGATCTAATTTAAGGTGTATCCTCAACCAGTAATTTTTTAAAATTCATGAATCTGACAACTTTTCTTGTCCATTCAAGACAATATACACTATTTGTGAATGCCAAGCATGCATTAAGAGACTACTCACGAGCCAGAAAACTCTTCACAACAGGTAGATCAAGCTATAAGAGCATGAGTTGACTTAGGAGTGGGCTTAATGTGCGTTACTGCAGGATCCATGCACTTAGTGCCCATCTTCCTAGCTATTACCTCAGCAAGAGACTGGCCTCAAAACACTCACTGTACATTTAGGGATAGACATCAAGGGAGGCATGGTGCATATTCTGGACAACATGTCCAAGTGTCTGTCTATGTGTTAAAATGCTAAGCATGCTAAACTACTCTTACTCCAGGTACAGCCAGAGTTATAGTAATCTGTTGAGCAAACACTAGGGGCAGGAAGTCCATTACATGACCAAGTCTGGTATATGATTAGGGATTATATTCATCATATGAAGACAGAATAAAAAGTTTGCTCTATCTACAAGGTCATACAAATAACAGATATAAAAGACAGATATACAGATGAAAAGGCATAGAACTTACCAATTATAGGTGGCCGACTCCCACAGTCATCAAAAGCTAAGGAAAATCGGCAACTAAGTGAAGTAAAGAAACTACTTAGAAATCTATTTAAGGAACTAAGGAAGTAATTTGTTTTTCTGTTCTTTTCTTGTAGGGTTGGATTTTGTAACTTTGAGCAGCATGGGTAAAAATTAATAACAGATCAGAATGCTTTACATGCACTTTCAAATTCTGTATGGGATTTTTTTTTTTTTTTTTTTCACAGATAGTTACACCAACAATTATATGAAAACAGAGTTCATAACGAAACTTTGACAACAGCCATTAACTATAGTATTTTTTAGCATATAATACTCTATACTACTGAACCACACTGATGCAAATATATTTACTCTTTCTAAATTAGGTATTTCTAGCATAATGGGCATGTTATATTGAGAAATTTGTGAACCGAGAAACTTAGAAACTACATTTCTCAGTAATTCACTTTACACTAAAAATGTGTGTATATGTTTACATACATTCAGTAAAAATACATACCCCACAATAACGGCATCTCTAATGCAACTTCTATGAGCTCATCATCTATCACCTGCATCGTGTTGTAAATAAGTTCTACAGTTCACCTACAACTGACAGCCACAACTTTTCAGTCAGAAGAAAAACTATTAACTGCTTTTCAAATCATTTTAATTCAAAGAAAAAAAAAAAATAAGGACTGACAGTGACTCTAATACTTCAGGATTCAAAAGCTCAGGTTTTGGGAGATACTGGATAATTTTTATATTTCTCAACTATTTGGACTTGTGACTGTTAGTAATTGATGTGTACTTCTATGTCATACACAATAATAACCATACGTTGCTGTAGCCTCAGTTCAGTCCAAAGAATTCCAAAACATTTCATAGATGAAAAATATTATGGATAGTCGGTCAGTGCAGTCACTTTTTTTTTTTTTTTTTTTTAATCTATAAACCTTGAGAATAAATATAGGAAACATTAAAGAATGTTCATATTTAGTACAGAACAACTTACTTAGAAGGCAGAGATTTTTTTTCTTCATATAAAGAACACCATAATTAGCATATTTTTCAGTGAAGAACTGGATGACCTAAATCCATACAAAAGCAATGGAGGAACCTGTAGTAGATATTTTTCATTAAAGTCTTTTTTTTTTTTTTTTTTTTTTTTATGGTAGCATCACGTGAGAAACCCTAAGAGAAACAGAGATGACTACTCTGTCAAGATCATTACAAGAGTCAATGTTCGGGATGAGACTGAAAGAATAGTTTAGAGCTGAGTACATGACAGAGAATGAGAAGCTGACATCACTATTGGGCAGCCATTGCTCAACTGATATACAATATTAACAACCATAAGAAGAGAAAAGATATTTGCTATATTCATCTGACGTTCATTGTATAAATATTTATTTCTAAATATTTATTTCAATCAATCCACACTTCATATATATGTAGATATAGAAAGGATGCAATGAAAAATTTGGGTATATGACATAAGTCATATATCTCAGTAAGTTGCTAATTAACTAATTACCTTCTTTTGTTCAAATTAAAAACTTTTTCTAATTGTTGTGAATTTTTACAGATTTTGAAAACTGTCATAATAGGTACTTTATCTAAACCTCAACTGCAATGTTACATACAACATTAAGCAAAAATAAGTAGTAAAGAGATAAAAATGACAGTTACATCTTTCCTTAAAAGTGCTGGATTTCAATGGAGCAGTAATTACTTGCAAAAGCTTGTTATCAGCAAGAGGCCAGATGTGAAAATCTCCTGTACCCAAAAATTAAACAGGGTACAGATGGTACAGAAAGAATAATGCTCAACCCAGAATTCCATGCCCAAGAATTATAAACATAAATCAAATTATGGAAAGAAAAAAAAAAAAAAGAAGAAGAAAAAAGTGTTCCAGTGCAAGTAATATAAGCTTAAATTTTATCCAAAGGCTAGAAGTTTAATTGACTTCATAAGAACACAACGTGGGAGTTGTAAGATGTGGGAAATATCAACCATGCTGGTGTCTTTTAAATGAAACATAAATGGGAAAGAGATGAGGCAGGAAGGCTAGCCAAGAGATGTTTATAATAGCCCAAATGCAAGATGACAAATGTTTGGACAAAGATTTTCCCATCTGACATAATAAAATATCTTCATATTTTGGGAAGGACTGACCATTCAATAATAATATATTACCTAAAATGTTGTTCAAGTGCAAACATGGGTAGAAAACAGTAAACTATAATGCAGAAATTCTCAATAAATTAAAATATGCCATCTTACTCTGGAAGCACTGCTTCCCTGAAAAAAGAGCATCAGGAATCTAGTACAATACCTCTGTAGGACACTGAAGAAAAGTAGCAAAGATTCATTTCATGTAGATTTTATATTGATGTGGAAACATTCTTAGGTGCCAAAGGAAGTGATAAGTAGTCTTATAAAAGGAAAATGTATCTAATATAAATCTAAATCTTAGTTCTATGGCTCTTAGACATAAAATTAAGTGACTGCATAAACAAGCCTTCTCCTTTGCTTCAAAAAATTGAAGTGACAAATTCTGAGGAAGTTGAACCTGAAATCTGTACAGTAATATATAAAAGGACATACATTTTACTATTTTTTAAATAGTTTTAAACTTTTAGTTTTTGATAGAGAGATATTACACATAGTAGAGATAGAGAGAAAAGATTTTTTTGTTGTCTCTCATGAGGAAGGAAAAAAGCTCTAAGAAGGTAATTTATGTTCTAACATTGTGTCTCCTTTTAGTTACACTGCTTCAGATTTGGTTTATATATATTTTTTGAAAGAAACATGGTAGAAAATTGGTAGAATTTGGTAGAAAATGACAGGTGAAAGATGTCAGTTGTATTAAGTATTCATATTGCCATGGAAGAGGAGGCATTTACATTACAACAAATTGTGCTGCAGCCAGAAACATAGGGAGATATAGTAGGGTTCCTGGTTTTGGTTTTGGGTGGTTCACTGGGTGGTTGGTTGGTTTTTTTCCACCTCCAAACATCAAAGTCTGCTCAGAGCTCACTTTATGAGGTTGGATCCAAGGGCATTGGAAGTGGTGAAGCTTCACTTTTGGAAGTCAAAATATCAAACAGAACAGAGTACTAGGAATCAGCAGAGGCATTGACACTAGTCTGTGGACAGCAAAGTGGAGACTGGAGAAAGACCTACTTGTAGTTTGATTGCTTTGGAAATCTAGGGAAAGTTGCCTTCTCGTGCTCACTAATCCACCAAAAATGCTGAATTCATAAGCAGCGTAAGTCAGTAAGGAATGAGGAGAGGAGAGAAGAGGAGAGGAGAGGAGAGGAGAGGAGAGGAAATTATTGTGTTTTTCCTTTTTTTTTTTAAGGAGACTTAAGCTTCATTGCAACTGGCCATTAATAGGATTAATGATTGAAGGGGAAATAGATAAATATGGAAACCGACAGCTCAAGTAGTAGATTCTATTGCAATTCTACACAGTTAATTTATTTAAATACGGCCATAGTTGGTCTTATTTAAATAAGACCAACTATGGCATAAGGTGTTACTCAGTGTGACTGATAATATCACAAATTTGGGTTTAAACATTACTAAAAAAAAAATTCTTTGACAAACAGCTATAGAAAATGTGTATAATAACAGGTTAAAATCCAGAGAAGCTACAAAAATTCAAGCAAATAAGGCTTCCCACTCTCACAGGACTACGTTAATAAGTCTGTGCACAATTCACATCCAAGTTCCATTTCAAATACATTGCTTTTAAATTCTGAACCTGAATAAACAAAGAAGGAGCACAGTAAGAAGCAAAAAAAAATTCTCCATATTCTTGATTCTTAAATTAAATTTTATAAATCGGATGTTATAGAATACGTCAGTATTCAATTATTTTGGAGAAACGTGAACGCACTTTCTAATATTCAAGGATTCAACTCTTTGCACAGCTAAAAGAAATCAAAATCCATTTAATAGAAAACTACATTCACATGCATTTAGGTAAAATATAGCAAAAATAGATGTCATGTGGTGACTTATGATATTATACTATGTCTAACATTTATTTAAAGAGGACACTATCAGATAACTTGTGTGAAACTAGCACTTTCCTCTCCACATTGCCAGCATGTATTGTCAACCAGCAAACGCATTTGAACAAGCATACAGAAGATCAGTAAAATTTTCCATAACTGTAAACACACACACAAAAAAATCTTGTTGTGCTATCTCCAGTATACTAGGAGACTATGCGAAGTTAAAGGTTTTAGGAAAGAAATGTGAACTCTGATGTTTCGGGTCAGATAACCAAATAACATGGTATTATAGAGACTTAAATGACTCTTATGATCAGAAAATATTGGTAGAACTGAAAATGTTCTCACTTTTTATTAGGAGAACAGAGAAGCAGGAGTGTAGAAATAGGATGAGGGTAAAAATTTGTCACCAAACAATTTTGTAGAAATTTTTCTATTAATATTTAATTAGGAAAAAGACTCTCATGGAACTTGTTTCCAATTGCAAAATTCATTTAATAAAAATACAATAGTTGGTAAAATCTATTAAATATATTATCTACTAAATACCTCCACCATTCCATAGTTTTGAATTTATAAAATGTACCTTCTAATTATGGCAACATGATATGTAAGTATGGAACTATATTTTACAGAAGTGGTATTGTGTTACTTAAAAAACATCTGAGAGTAAATTATGCTTATGTATGATTTTTACTAGACATTTTGAAATGCTTTGTTTAAAAGCTATGAAATAGAGACATTTCTTGAGAATCTAAAACATCCTGACATCTTAACTGAAACATTTGAGACTGCTTAGAAACCCTGTATATCAAGAAGGTGCTGTAAAGATGCTGCATATGAATGGAAAATCTAAACCCTATCAGCCCAAAAGTAGAGTTAATAACTGAATTTACTTGCGGCTTACATGTGGGAAGGAAACTATTTTCCATGTACATGTTCAATACCGTCCTATAAGGAACTTGGTTTAGAAGGCAAAGTAATCATTGGCTAGGACATTATATAACAAACTAAAAAAGTTATCATTAATATAAGATCAAAACTCAGAATGTTCAAAAACTGATAATATAGTGACCGAAACACCAATTTTAGTTAGCATGTAAAGGAAAGTATCCATCACTATAGATAAAGAAAAATAAAGCTACTAAAACAATTCAGATGTCCAGTCTGGGTTCATGAAGGTCATTAATCTCTTGTAGAAAATCTTTTTGATGAAGATGCCAGTTCTTACACTGAAATAAAAGAACAGGCCTGCTAGGTCATGTGCATACAGAAAGACAAACTGAACAAAAAGTGATGTGTTCAACAAGTTTTTGAAGGAAGACATAAAGAAACACATAAACTATAAGAAACTGAGAATATAGAGAGCTGTTTTTCCATCATCTTTGAGAGTATTGTGGCAGATGCAACCTCCTTCCATCCCTCCCCTGGACAAAACAAACAAAAACAGGCTGTAACAGAACAGTTCCACTAAACTACACCTGTTAACTGGCACCTGAAGCTCTGGATCCCCATAAGATGTTTTTGCCTAGATTTTGTCCCTCAGACAATTAGAATGATCACAGCTCACTCTCAGCTTGGGTATGAATGGGGCACAGCCTAAGAACCTGTTAAGCTGGTTCTTCACAGAGTTGCATACCTGGCTATTGCCTTTGGACATGACATCCAATAATACTTCTGTGGCTTGAGTGAGCCTCTGTGGAATGAGTGAGCCTCACCCTCCTTTAGGGTGAGTGATATCTTGGGCACTTTTGTGTCAGAAATTTTCTCTCTATGCATGAGTGTATGCCCATTTTTGTTCATCTTTCCTTAAATTAGTTTTATAGTAGATATATTCCCAACAGATACCTGAACTTGTTTGGTTCTTGTCAGAAGGAGTGCTGGGCAATTATGGTTTCAATAAACTCTCATTTTGTGATAGTGGCTGTTGTCTTGTTTTGTGGGTGCCTCTGCAGCAAGTATACACTAATATATGTTTAAGTTGTTGGAACACTGTTAGAAACCCATCTCTAACATTCACATGAAGGACTAGTGTAGAAATTCTTGTCCTTAAGTCTAGAACTTTTTTTTTTTTTTTTTTTAAATGCTGTTACAGGGCACTGGCAGATCATGTATTATAGAGAGTGTAACTTAAGTTTGATAAAGAAAGGCTTTAAAGGATTTCGGTATGTGACAAAGGCTATTAATTGTTTTTTGTTACAAATAAGTACCTGTCAGAAGCTTCATGTAATCACTCAATAATGGAAAGTCCTCATAAACTCTCTACATTATATCAAGGTTCTCCTGGGGTCTACATACCTTTTAGTACCTGGTTCATTCCATGTTGCACTCTGAAATGTTAGTAGCAAAATCTCTTGGAATTGTTTCCCCAAAATTGAAGATAACATCAGGTTGTGGAGAAATCAGGCAGACCAAGTTACAAGAGATGAAGAAAGGAAGATGAGGGAAGTAGAAAGTGAACACAGCTGAAAACACAAAACATAAAGGATGAAATTAAAACAAATGAAAGCATGATCTTGCTTTTTTGCTCTTC